>NC_143256.1:113276397-113579427 GCF_984573655.1 Nuphar pumila | reverse complement strand
ACCTCTTGAATTTTGCTTGAATTTAACTTGATTTAAATCCTACATTTAGCTTTCACTTTTCATTTGACTTAGGCACTAATTTGACATCAACTTGCACCTTAAATTAACAAAAATCGCTGAATTAAATTCTGGATTAAATCAATAACCTATTTCAAGTCATAATTGCACAAAAAAATATTTTTAATTTATTTATAAATTATCAAAAAAATTGAGGGTATTACATCTTTCTCCCTTAAAGAAATTTCATTGGCAAAATTCATTATAATTTCTACTTAAACAAGAAGAGGTACTTTTCTCTAATGACTGCTTCAGGTTCCCATGTATATTCTCCTATCCGATGATGTTGCCACTGAACTTTGAAAAGAGTAACTATCTTGGATCTCAATGCTTGCTCTAGTCAATCCAAAATCTCTACTGGTCTTTCTTTCATGATCAAGTCTTTTTTTACCTCAACATCCTCGTACTGGATTACGTGAGATGGGTCAGGTACATACTTTCTCAGCATAGATATGTGAAACACATTATGAATCTGTGCATACTGAGGTGGCAATACAACTCGATAAGTTGTTATACTTATCCTCTCTAGAACCTTGAATAGTCTAACCTATCTGGGACTGAGTTTTCCTTTATTACCAAATCTGAATTCACTCTTGGTATGAGAAACCCAAACAAAGACAAAATCTCCTACTTCGAATGTAAGCGCTCGACGTTGTTGGTCTGCATAACCCTTCTGCCTACTCTGAGTTGTTAGTAGTCTGTCTTGAATCTTTCACACCTGCTCAGTGTAGTGCCCAATAACCATTATCGCATCAATTGTCCAAACCTCATCGTAGTAGACTGGTGATATGCATGATCGCATGTACAGTGGCTCGTACTGGCGTGGTAATTATTTTTATAGGTAAACTCTACCAAAACATGTATGTCCCCACTTGTCTCTCCAATACAGAACACATGATTTCATCATGTCTGGATCATCTGCTTAGATTGTCCATCTATCTGAGGGTGAAAAGTCATGTTGAACTTTAATTGCATACCCAAGGCCTTTTGTAACTGCCTCCAGAACTTGGATGTGAACCTCAGATCCCTGTCTGAGATGATTGATAGTGGCATACCATGTAACCACATTCTCTTTCACATATAAATCTGCTAGGTTTTTTAGGAACTAATTGAATCTGATAGGGAGAGAATAGGTTGACTTAGTGAGTCAATTCACTATCACCCAAATAGCATCCTTATCCCTATGGGTCTTGGGTAAGCCCACCACAAAGTTTATCATAATTTCTTTCCACTTTCACTGAGGGATCTCAATATGCTGCATCAACCCACTAGGTCTCTAGTGTTGTATCATGATCTGTTGGTAGGTCAAGCATCTAGATACGTACTCAGCCACTTACCTCTTCATACTCGTTGACCAGTAACTGAAAGTTAAATAGGTATAGATAAAGACTCAGCTTTCATAACAGAGGTATACATTTAATTAAAGTTGTCTAAATTATTTACCTCCTTTGCAGATCCTTATACATCTTGGTACTACTAGGGTGGATGGTGTACATGCTTCTGTGGGCCTCATTCAGAAACTCATCACGAATCTATGGGTCACTAAACACCCATAATCAGTGCCCAAACCATATGTTTCCATCTTCTTCCAGATGCAGGGTTGACCCGTCCAACTTACATGCATCCGACATCTATGTAAATTATGAATTCTCTTTTTGTTTCTTGATAATTTGATCCATCAGCTCTATCCTCACTATCATATTGGATATGCTAATCCTTCCCTAATCTGATCTAAAAGGACTGCACTCAATAAGATCCTTAGTTAGGCTTCACAAACTAGCCAAAACACTACTCGCTTTATGGCTAAGGGCATCTACCACCCCATTTACCTTTCATAGGTGGTAGGTAATCATAAATTCATATTTTTTTATGAATTCAAGCTATCTATGCTGCCTCATATTGAGCTCCTTCTACATAAAAAGGTACTTGAGGCTCTTGTGATCAGTGAATATCTCAAACTTCTCACCGTACAAATAATACCTCCAAATCTTTAAGGCAAAAACTACCACTGCCAATTCTAGGTCATGAGTAGGGTAATTCCTCTCATGAACCTTCAACTGTCAGGAAGCGTATGTGATTACCTTTCTGTGTTGTATAAGGTCTCCTCCTAGTCATATGCCTAAGGCATCTGTGTACACTACAAAACCTCCTTGCTTAGATGGCAAGGTTAAAACTAAAGTTGTAGTGAGTGTCTCCTTTAGAGTCCTGAAGCTCTCCTCACACTTCGCGTTCCATACAAACTTGGTTCCTTTGAGTAACAACTTGGTCATGGGTAGGATAATTCATGAAAAATCTTGAATAAAATGCCTGCAGTACCCTGCTAAAGCCAGAAAACTACAAGTCTCACTGATATTCTTAGGTGGTGCCCAATCCAAAACTATCGCCACCTTTAAAAGATTAAAAATCAATTTTTAAAAATTCATTATAATCATTAAAATTTAAATAAATACACAAATTTAATTAAAATTATATCACTTACCATCGAAGGATCCATGAATACTCTATTCTTCGAGATCACATGGCCCAAGAATATAACCTCCTTAATCCAAAACTCACACTTAGAGAACTTAGCGTACAACTGATGTTCTTTAAGGGTCTGCAACACTATCCTTAGGTGATCTTTATGCTGCTCTAAATCCTTAGAATACACAAACATATCATCTATAATGATGATTATGAAAGAATCCATATAAGGTCTGAATACCCCATTCATGAGATCCATGAAATTTGTTGGGGCATTCATGAGTCCAAATGGCATGACCACAAACTTGTAGTGCTCGTAATGTGTCCTGAATGTCATCTTAGAGATATCCTCATCCCTTATCCTTAACTGATGATATCTAGATTGCAAGTCGATCTGAGAAAATACCTTCAAAATGCCATTAACTTAATTAAAAATCAAAATTTGCATATTCTTAATTAAAGTATTACATCAAAAAATTCATAATTTCATATTTACCTTAGCTCTCTGAAGTTAATTGAACAAGTCTTCAATCCTCGACAATGGGAACTTATTCTTTATGGTCGCTTGGTTAAGTATCCTATAGTCGATGCATAACCTCATTGTCCAGTCCTTCTTTGTTCGGAAGATAACTGATGCTCCCAATGGTGAAACACTAGAACAAATAAATCCTTTGTCAAGCAGTTTCTGCAACTGCTTCTTCAGCTCCTCTAACTCGGTTGATGTCATTCGATAAGAAGCTTTAGATACTGAGTTGTCTCAAACACCAACTTTGTAGCAAAGTCAACTTCCCAAGTAGGAGGTAACCCAGGTAGCTCTTCGAAAAACATGTCCTCAAACTTCTTCACCATGTCTAGATCTATCAAGCTGGTCGGTCTAGGCTCTAACAGTGTAACACTAGTGAAGAAGGCTTCACTCATTCTCGATCCATTTCTGAGCTTTCAGGGTTGAGATCAACTTGACCTTCTCTATAGACTTCCCTATCCAATACTCTAGGATAGGCTGATCTGGCCGGGCAAACCTAATTTATCTATCGTGGCAATTCATACAAGCATAATGCCCATATAGCTAGTCCATTTTTAGGATGACGTTATATCCAATTATATCCAAAATGATTAGGTTGGTAGACAGGTTATGCCCTACTATCGTGACCTCTACAACAGGTAAAAACTTACGAGTGATGGTTCTATCACTCGAGGGTGTTACAATTTCAAGAACATAATTTAAGTTTATAGGATCTACATTCAACATACGTGAAAATTTTATAGACACAAAAAAATGAGCCACTCCTTAATCAAAGAGGACCTAGCATCAAAACCTATGATAGAGAGGGTACCTTCGATAATGTCGATGTTCTACTCTAGCTCAGAAGCTATAGTAGCGTAGATGCAACCATTGGTCTTCTTCTGACCCTGTTGCTAGCGTGATTGTTGTTTCTACCAAGGTTGTTGAGGCTGACCCTCAACTAGCTGATTCCCTCTATTCATCTTCATCTATGAGCACTCCTTGATGAAGTGTCTCATTTATCCGTAATTCATGCATTTGTCTCTGTCGGCCACTGCTTTCTCTAATGATACATATGGCACCATAAACATGATGCCCCCCGGTTCTACCATTGTAGCTTAGCTCCCTTCTTGGTGGTTGGTGCATATTGCTGCCAGCCAAACTTCCTCTTTTGGTCACTAAATTGCTGTTGTGGATTCTTCTCATGGGACTTTTGGGTCTCGACCCAATCATCGTTGAGCATGGTGACCACCTCAATCGCCTTGCTCAACGTCTCGAGCCTACTCGTGTATACCTTGGTCCTCATGGCCGTCTACAAACCCCAGACAAACTTCATAGCTCGATTGGCCTCTTTCATGTAGAGGTTGGGGCAGTAGCACTCCAACTCGTGATATTTGGAGATATAATCTTCCAAACTCCTAGTCTACTACAGGTCCAAAAACTCCGGCATCTTCTTATCCCAGGCATGCTTCGGAATGTAGGTCTCGCAAAATACTTGGAGGAATTGCTCCCAGGTCATTGGTCCGCTATAGAAACAGACTGCATGGGTGGTCCCCCACCACTTCTCCACCCGCTCCTTTAGGCAATACATCCTGAATGTGACCTGCATGTCCATCGGGACCTCTAGAATATGAAAGATCCTCTCAATCTTTTTGATCCATTTTTCTGTGGCCTCTGAGTCAACTTTTCTTTTAAAGGCAAGTAGGTCCAGATCCATAAACTTCTTGAACGTCATGCCACCTGCCCCAACAGCCTGATGATTTTGAGCCACATGTTGAGGGTTACCTCCCATGGTCTGCATCGTTGCGGCCTATTGTTCAACGACCCCTACGAGGTTGTTAAGCATACCCATAATATCATTACAGTTCCCTTGCCAAGCCATCTATTTGCAAAATAGAAAATAAAAAAAAATGAGTTCCTAATTACACTTATATATTGGTCCTTAGCATGGTTTTAGGTACTTTCATAAAGCTACAGTTTTCAAGTAACGACATGCTCATAGTAAACAAGGTAAAAAATGAAAAATACTTATAGTGCTGTCGGAGTGCTCAAAGTACCAAAAGACAACTTCTTTTCCTTGTTTCCAATACCAAGTCTATAATGTCCCATTTTTTAAATTGAAAATTTAGGGATTTTTTTTAACCCCTTAACATGATTTTCAAAGATGCAACGAAAGATTCTTTTGAATGCGGTTCAATCCTTGGGCAGGTTACAGTTTTCAACTAACATGTGTAAAACTAGAATTAACTAAATTAATCTATATGATTTAACTGAAGTAAACATAAACCACTAGTCTTTCTCAATCAAAGTTTATAAAACAATAACATTGTTTCATATCATAAATGCTAAAATAACTCAAGTCCTCTCAAAATAGCCTAAAAATAAGGTGACTCTTCTGGCAATACCCCGAGCCTCCCATCATCACTAGCCAACTTACTCGCTACTTGAAAATGTTAAAAGTAGGGGTATTAACAACGACCCTAGTAGAATGCACCTTACAACATAAACATGCAAAGAATTAATATAAACTCACAAAGCATGCATCTTTTCAAGGCCAGTTATTTCTTAGCATGGTATTAACACAACAATCAAAATATCATAAGGTTCATAATTACCACAATATTAATGATAAGCACCTTCAATGATGTTGACATTCTGCTCCAGTTTAGAAGTCGTGGTAGTGTAAATGCAGTTGGTGGTCTTCTTCTATCCATGTTGCTGCTGTTGGGGCTACTCTCAGTTGCATGCCTCTCATCGTCTACCTTCTTGCGGTAGACATGGATATAGTGCTCCATCTTCCCAGAGTAAGCACAAGTATATGTCTCGTGCGGGCATGACTGTTCATAGTGGAATCACTGGCATCTCTTGCAGCGCTCGTTCTGATATTGTTGTGACTTCTTCTCGTCATTATGCTTATGCCTCCTAGTTGGTTGTGTGAACTTTTTTCTGCTAAACTTCTTTTGAGAGTTGCTAATGCAGTTTTGACCCGACTTCTGCCATTGTGACTTTAGCCCACTGTTCCAGTTATCCTCAAGGAGTGTCACTTTCTTTATAGCCTCGTCTTGGGACTTCGGCCCTCGTGTGTATAATTGAACTCTCAACGCTTGCTTCAGGCTCCTGGCGAACTTCATAGCCTCCTCCTCCCCGGTCACATAGACATTGGAACAATAACGTTTCAATGCCCAAAACCTTGTCACATACTCTAAAAATGTCTTCATCCCCTGTTGCAGGTCCAAGAACTCCTGCATCTTCTTAGTCTGCTCGTGCTTAAGGAAATAAGCATCATTGAAGAGCTCAAGAAATTGGACTCATGCCACAAGTCTGTTATAGAATCAGACCTCATAGATGGTCTATCATTATTTTTCAGCATGTTCTTTAAGTCTGTACATCTCAAAATTGACCTTGCAGTCCTCGAAAATCTCCAACACACGAAAGATCTTTTCAATCTCTCCTACCCAGTTTTTTGTTGTTTCTGAATCCATCTTCCTGGTGAACGTGAGTGGATCCATATCTATAAATTTCTTGTAGATGATACCACCACCTATAGCTTGTCGGTCCTGAGCAACCTGTTGTAGGTTGTCCCCCATGGTTTGCATTGCAACAGTCTGCTGAACTACGACCCCAACCAGATTGTTCAGTGTGTCCATCACATCACTACAACTAATTTGCCACACCATCTATACGAACAAAATAACTAACAAAAGTTGACTAAGAGAACTCATAGTGCCCTGTGCGAAATTGATTTCTACTCTTTAGAGACTCTAGACTTGCCTACTTAGGCCTCTTTGGCAGTTCAAGCCACCTACGATCAACAACTAGAGATCAAAGAGACACCTTTGCCCTCAAAAAAGAATATAATGGTGAGTTGGTCGTGTGTAACTCCTACCCTTTCCAAGGTAGATGTGGGTTCAAATGGGCTCCTAGGTGTTATGACATTGGCTCACTACAAAATTGGGTGAACTTGGCATTGGGCTCCTTAGGCCAAAGCTCCACTTTGGGTAGCTTAACACCTTGCCTCACAAGGTATAAACCTCATATCCTTAAACTTCCCTGAGGTGCAACTAGATATAGCTCAGTCAAACAGCTCAGGGTACGTACTCCCCCTTAGGGATCACCTAAGAGCAATGTCTCTTTTAAGTAAAAGAGCATGTTTGAGTATGTTTAATATTATTCATAACCAATGTTGTACCTGCACCCAAATGTTCTCACCAAACTTAGGCTCGCTTGTGAGCCAGTTGTCCTAATCAAGGATTGTACACAACAAAAAATTATCTATTGATCATGACTCTATAGGTTTGTACACAGAATAGAGACCCACAAAAATTCATGATCACGCACTCATGTGTTAGCTTTTAAGTTCATGCAACAGACCATTAAAAACTATTTTTATTTGATGGCAATAAACTACGGATAGAAACTTATTTTTCTACTTTGACAGAATAGGGTAGAAATCAATTCTTCAAAGAAACTGTCATAACCTAAATTCAAGAGAAGTTTCAGCCTTGAGTGATAGCTATATGTGTTAGATTTTAAAAAAAAATATTTTTATTGAAAAATGCATCACCATGAATTTTCTAAATATTCTAGATCGGACCTTGTCTGAGATAGTTCAGATCCAAATTTTCTGCAAAACCTAGAAAGTCACCCATCTCGAGTGAACTTTTGATATTTAAATCTATTTTTTAGATTATTTTTCATATATCCATCACAACATATCCAAAAATCAGTCAGATACACTAAATCCATGATTTATTGGATTTTTTGTACTGTAGGCTACCAGAAACAGCTCTGCATTTGTGATAGAACTTTTGTCTAGAGTTACAACAGCCAAAGCTCTCAATATGTGTCCTTTTTGACCCATCCGTAATTACTAGGATACCCTGTACATATCTACAAGGTCCTAGTACAAGGGTTCTGTTAGAAGCAAGCCCATTTGGGCGGTATAATATTTCTACCAAAATCATGCACTTAAGAAGAACCCAAAAAACAACCATATTTAATTACTAATTACATATATATGACATGGCTCACATTAAAACACATGCAATAACATATTCATACAAATTTTCGTCATGCAAGAACATTAAAAACATTCTTAACTCAACAATGAATCATACAAACATGCCCTTTTAATGAAAATCTAGCATTAAATGCAAATGCGACACTTGATCCAAGCATGTTTTTTTTTCTAAAACTATATTTAAACCAAATATTTATTGTGAAACACCATTAAAACATATTTCATTTTGGCTATGTATCTGATTACCTAAAATAAGGCACTTGGGCATAGTTTTGCCAAAAATAGATTTTTTTAAAACCTTTAAAAACATAATCAGAGTTTAAAACATTTATTAAAACTCCTTTCCTAAGGTTCATGGTTTGATCCACCCATGGATCATGCTGAAGAACTCACAAGGCACACCCATTGTGAATCCTACCTTTCTCATTTTTTGATCGGGTTGAGGCCTTCAACTCCCATTGTGACACCTCAGTGCAACTTCAATGACCATTGAAACACTTACCTACGTGTGAGAAAGGCTGGAGAAGAGAGTGAATTTGAAAATGAGGGATATATATATATATATATATATATATATATATATATATATATATATATATATATATATGTGGGTGGGCATTGGAATAAGAGAGAGAAGAGAGATTAGAGGGGGATTCCTCTTAACAAAGAGAGGTGGTTCTTCGGGCCCCACTAAAGATTGATCCCCTATTTTCTATCTTCTTTATTTTCTAACCCCCACTAACCTAATTAACTAGGTAACTAACCTAGTTATCATGTGGGGTCCACTAGGAGGGCATCTCACCCTCTTTCAGAATCCTCTATTAAAATTAATTGATTAATTAATTTGTATTTCATTTACCTACTCAGAAAAAGAGAGAGTTAACTTCTCTATTTTATTAAATCTTCTAATTCTCTTTATTTAGATAATTATTCTAAATTTAAATGTTACGGGACCCACTTGAAAGATCTTTATGCATTATAGACTCGCCACTTGATGTAGAGAGGGTGTAAAAGTTCACTATGTCCCTGGTCACCTTCACACACCCTATGGGGCCCCACATTGACACGTAGCACCCCACTAGGCCCCATATGCTACATTTGGCATCCTACAAGGACTCTGGGTTGTGTCAAAAACACGGTCTAGTCATTTTTTCCAAATCCGTTTATGAATCCAATTCAAGTTAAAAAGAGCCAAAATGGATGTTCGTCCATTTTGAAAAATGCATTTTATAATCTAACCCAAATCCAAAATTGCTAATTTGGATCTCCTACCAGATTCACGACCCATTTCAAATCTAACTAGAGTCCAGATTAAATTTAACCTCTTGAATCTCGCTTGGATTTAACTTGATTTAAATCCTAAATTTTGCTTTCACTTTTCATTTGACTTATGCACTAATTTGACTTCAATTTGCACCTTAAATTAACCAAAATTGTTGAATTAAATCCCACATTAAATCAAGTTAAATCAAGAATTCATTTCAAGTCATAATTACACAAAAATTTATTTTTAATTCATTTATAAATCATCAAGAAATTGTGGGTATTACATTTTTTCTCCCTAAAATCAATATTGGAAATGTCATTTCTAATGGCATATGAAAGGGACCCTCAATTTTGTGATGCTTTAAAGTTGAAAATTGAAGGACTCTTGATGTTGTGTTTTTTGTACAAGTCATTGCATAGCAAAGGGTTCCATCGATTCATCCAGTGAATTGTGGCTTTTGTTTTTGCAGGTGAGATTTTTACACCTCATCAGTTCTTTATATTAGTTATACTTTTAGAAAATTGTTTTGAGTTGTGTACCCTATATATGTCCCAATACTTTCCTAAGAAACATGTTATCCCATGTTTGAAGTCCATAAGAGAATAATTCCTTTGATAAAATGAATCAACCCAAGTTACTCTAATCATCTTCTAACCTAATTTCTTTTTACAAGAATTAGGCTAGTAGATTTAAATGCTTATAATGCATCAAGTAAACCAAACTCAGCCCCAGGAAGAATGAATAAATAGGCTAAACTCAAATCAGGGACAAAACAGAGGAACATATCAACTTCTGTGATACTTAGGCCAAATGCAAATCCAGACTGCTAGGAAAGTATTGCCAGACTACAGTGCAGCATAATAAAAATTAAAAAGGAACTACTACTGAAAAAAAAAACCACTTTCAGGTAAGCAACAGAGATGGTGAGTGGAAACTAAGCACATCTAATTAACTACAAATAAGTTTTTCAATCCTCATTTGACATCATGCAGCAGAGTTTTGCATTTGAATGAAAACAGTTATTAAAGAAATTCGATAAGCGATTCGCGGAGACTTGGGAAAAAGAAGAGAAATTTACTACAACATTCTGTTACTGTTGGGCACCCAAAATGTGAAACTTTCCTGTCAAAAACCACCAGCAAAGTGCCTAAATATATTACACCAAATTTTAAAAAGTTTTAATAAATTATATTGAAATGTGTGATATTAGATCTAGCTCTTTTATTGTTAAAATGTGAATAACAATTTTTGTGCCCAATAATCACAAATTTTGTCATCTGCCGAGGAGTATGAATGCCTCACGATTTGCCGATGAGGATACTTCCCTAGAAATTGCCCAAGAAGGAAGAGTTTGGCTACTTCGTCACCAACCGTACATTGGCTGGCCTCCGGTTGATAAAACCCTTTTCAGCAGCTTGCTTTTTTTTCATGAACATCAGACAAACGTTTTTTTCAGCAAAATCTTGGCAATAAAAATAATAATTAAAAAATATAAAAAAATTATAAGAAAATATTAATAAAATTTATTTAAAAATAAAAATATACTATTTTTCACGATAAATAGCCGTTTAAAACATAAATATTGAGTTTAAATCGTGGTATTTATGTTTTTTTCATAAATCTCATGATATTTTAAAAATCTCGCAAGAAATTGGTGTTTTAAACTTTCAGGCAATTTCTCGTGATATTACCGCCAGATTTTCATAATTCTCACGATATTTGTCACTATGACAGGGATCCCGATCATACATTCAATCCTAACCATCCAATAAATGGTCTGCTGGATGGCTAGGATTGAATGTATGATCATATTTCGATTGATGGGATCCGTGTACGCATCAAAGCAATGCGTTCAATATTCAAAGTTTCCGAAGCAAACAAATCCACTATCATCGTCATTATCATATGCATTATTCATAATCACTGTCATCTTATCCTTTACTGCCATCACCATTATGCTATCATTGTCAATATCATGCACGCCATTAAACAAGATGATCATGATCATCAATCATCAATGAACGATTCCATATAGTGCCACGTAGCTACCCCAAAGAGGAGCCACATGGTTCACGTGCTTCAGGTGTACAAATTCAACTTATCCACTAGAAACGTAGACAGGCCGGAAATGGGCCTGGTCCGGCTTGACCCGAATATTGAATCTGACTTTTGAACGATAGGTCAAGTTTCAAATCCGTAAGGGACTCAAATATCAAAGTGGGTTATTGGATCTGGTTCTAATATGGGTTTCGGTAATACCGAATTTGCTGAAAATGAGTAAAATATATTGAGTTTTATGTGAAAAAGGTAAAATGGGCCTGTTAGACCCGATCCAAGCCAATATTCAACCATATTTGTGTGCTAGGTTCCAACCTAGCTCTGATTAAACCTGACCATGTTTGTTCATTATCCAACCTGGATTCTGATATATGCAGATTTGACAAGGCATGTTCCCGCGATCGGGTAAGGTACTCGAGTCCATAGTGACAAACTTTTTTATCGGCAAAAACTCGTTTTTCAAAAATGTGAGAAATTGAATTTTTTTCACAAATCTTGCATTTTTGGCAAAATCTCGGCAATAAAAAAAATTTAAAAGATAAAACATAATTATAAAAAATATTTAAAAATAAAAATACACGGTTTTTTCACGATAAATAGCCGTTTAAAACTTAAATATCACGATTAAATCACGGTATTTATGTTTCTTCTTAAATCTCATGATATTTTAAAAATCTCGCGAGAAATTGCCATTTTAAACTTTCAGGCAATTTCTCATGATATTATCGCAAGATTTTTCATAAATCTCACGATATTTGTCACTATGCTCGAGTCACACAAAACACAGAAAATCGCTTCGCATGCAGCGATTTTTTGCGCCACAATTTTCTGTATTTTTGGTTCAATATTATGTTTGGGTCGCCAAGAAATTGATCAGTGTTTTCTGTTCTGCACAACTTGGCTCGGTCAAAATGGACTCATTGGTCCAGTCCTGGTGCCTTGGTGGACCACTATACTTTCCAATTTTCCATTCAAAGATATACCCAAACGGGGTTACACACGTTTGGTCCCATTACCTGGAAATGGGAAGGGGTTGGTGACTAATTCACTCACTTCATAAAATAGTAGGCTGCAAATGGACCAGATATATGGTTGTATATCCGATCCGAGTCCAGTATTGTATTTCCAGATATGGATCCTTTAAGTAGAAATCTGAATGTGCACTTGGATCGGATTCGAATCTGCTCATCCGGATGAGTTTTGGATATGATCAGCATTTTAAGTCTAATCTGGAGTTGGTCCGAATTAAATCTTGCAGGATTTGCATTTTTTACATGTAAATAACTTGTTTTTGTTCTATTTTTTCCGGGATCCAGTATTACCACAAGTATTTCAGATTTGGATTTGACCTTAGTTCCTCTGATATGATTAGGATCCAGATCTAGATTCAGATCTAATGTTTATATATTGGATTTGGATTTGGATCCAGCCCAAATCTGACCCGTTTGCACCCCCTACTTCATATGCATATACCCTAATTTTATGGATCCACTCATAGTTATAAATACCAACTGTAGTTTGAAAATATCTTGATATCATGGTACTTAAAACAGTAAAATCAAACTTTTCCATTCCCAACAAATTTCATACTGAGATTTGTGACATTGGATCAAGTTCATAAATGGGCTGGGTTCCTTTCATCTTAGTGATGTATCAAAGGCCTAAGCCTGGTTCAGTCTCAGTTTTTCTCCATACCTTGTTCTCTTTGGATGAAACTGGACCCATGCATATAGAATAGACTCAAGTAGCATAAACTGGTAAAGATGCATAAATGAGCTCGTTCGGTTCATCTTAGACTATCCAAAATCTAGGCTGGCTTTATTTATGCCATCTCACTTCAATTACATTCTTAGTTTAGTGGAAGTAGGGTTGCACATGATTCCAAACAGGATCCAACCCACACTGTTGGCACATATATATACGTGAATTTGATTCAGATCCGATAATAGATAACGAAAATAACTATATTGTATGTCAAAAATGATGTGTTTTCTAAAAAAATGCCCTATAATTTTTTAAATATGCCTGATGTCTAAATTTTTTACTGTAAAAGTATATTTTTACCGTCGCACAAGCGAATTTTCTCCAGATATGCGAACCTTTTTTCAAATATCCAAATATGTGGATTTTCACTTACATATGTGATTTACTTCCTAAATATGTGAATTTTTTATCAAATATGTGAATTTTTTATCAAATATGAAAATATGTAAATTTCTTCTTAAATATGTGAATTTTATTTCAAAGGCTTTAGTTGTGCTTTTAAAGTGCCACTAAAGCTTTTTTTTACCTTTAACAACACTTTTATTAATATCAAATACAAGGCCTTTTGCTTGACATATCCTGCCATTTTACAAATACAATACAACATTTGCAACCATGAGTTGCAAAGGTCCTCAAAATGTGTGAACTTCGTTAAATAAAATGGCATAAGGAGCAAAGATTGAAAGATGTTTGTAAATGTGTGAGAACTTTCACTTGTAAGGGTCATGACATTTACAAATGTAAGAGTATTTAATTAAAAAAGGTGCGTACATCTTGAGGACCTTCGCAAAATGTCCCCAAAATGTGTGTGAGTCTCCTTTTAATAAAATTGGGGTACAAGTAGAAGGACATTCGCAAATGTGTGGAAGAAAAATTCACATGTTTTAAGAAAAAAATTGCATATTTAGATATTTGTGAATACCCTTTTTATAGTCAAAAATTTGTAATATTTGAACATTGGGCAGATTTCAAAAATTGAAAAGCATTTTTGAAAAACACATCACTTTTTGTCATACAGGACGATCATTTCCGAATAAATAATTGAGTCTCTCTTGATCAGGTTTAAAATCAAATAAAAAATAAATGATTGTCAGATTTTAAATCTTCCGTACAATGAAGAAAACTAACAGCACTCATCCGCTTTCACTGAACTCAACATCTCAGGTACCCAGATCGGGTCCAAATCCAAGATTCTATTATAAGATCTGAGATTGGTTCGGATCCAACTGCTCCGGTTTTCAAAAGTTAGTCAGATTCAGTGGGGGTTAAGCGTGACTTGATCCATATCCGACCCATCGTCGTAAGTGGAGTTTGCTCCGGTCACAAAAAGTGACCCAGTTTTGAGAATTCTTTGTCATACAAAAAGTATGAATAAATAAATAAAAAGCACACCGGATCAGCCCCCACCGAACTAGGCAACAACACAAAGGGATTAAGGGCAGCCATCGAAAGTGGAACAGGTCGCTCCTCCAAACAAGATAAGCTCTGACTCGACCTTTGTACCGACGCACATGGGAGACCAATCTCATGCCATACACCATCCTACCTAACCAAAAACACCGTTGGACACTTGCTCTAATCAATGTCACAAAGTTTGGCCGCGACAATTATCTGAACAATAAATAAATAAATAAAAACTTGTGCTTTTTGGGAAAAATCTAAAGTAAATATTGCCAAACATAAGAATTTGGAAACATAATATATATATATATATATATACATGAAGCCATAAAAAAGTTATAAAGTTTTTAATCCCAATAATATCATATAAAAATGTGACATTCTCAAAATATCTGAAATTCTAAAAATATGATATTTTTTTGGGAATATATCAGCTGGATAATCTCGTCTTTATAAAATATGAGCAACCATGCTCATCCAACCAATATAATAAAGAGCTATTTTTGAAGGAGGAAAAAAAAGAGTTTCTGCCAACTCCATAATCGATAGAGCTATTTTCCGAACAAGGACAATTATACTGAATTGGTATCTGCCAACTCCATAATCGATAGAGCATGAGTCATAATTTTTCTTTTTTTATTTATTTATTTTTGTTGGGGGGAGGGGGGGGGGATAACGACTAAAGAAATAGTTATTCAAATTGATTATTTTTTCTTGGTCATCAAAGCCTCGAAAAATTGCAATCAATTTAATTTTTATGAAGACTAAATTGTTTTAGGCAAGTTTTTTTTGTTTTGTTTTTTATCTTTTTAAATTTTTTGAATATATTTGATCAACAGCTAGCACCAATCATGTTATACAAGACCATTGTTGCAATTTAATCAAATGAGCCAAGTTTAGTAAAACTTAGATCCAAATATCATATTAGCTATGAAGCCAAGCTAATCAAACTATATTCATGGCCTTGTCATGACAAATAGTCATGGACTTATAATCCTTGGGTTTCACTTGGGTTAAATGATGATGATTATAGGATTAAGTAGTGTTATTGCAAGGATATTTAACTATTTATAGTAAGTAAAAAGAATAATTCTGGTTATTGGATTTCAATGGTGGAGCAAAATTTGAACAAGAACTGTGCTTCCAATTTTCAATGTCGCAAAGACATCTCCTATGCATTTTTTCCCCATAATTTAATAAGAGGATCAACAGAGTTGAAGTCCGGAAGGCCAATGGATAATTGAATACGGCAGCTGTACATATGCTGCCACTATGCAGATGGCAAACGGATCAGATTTGGGCAGGATCATGGTATATCCAAACCCGAATCTGAAAATTGGGCATCAGGTCAAAGTCAGAATTCAAACCCAAATTGCATCCAATGCAGTGAAGCTGAATCTGGATCCGAGGCAACCTGAAGGGTCCGATTATTATATGGAGCTGGGTATGGATTGTGAAATTTCATACCAGACCTGGGTCCGACCTGAATTCCGACTAAGATCCATAAATTTTCAATGTAAAAAAGATTTTTTTTTTTACTGGGTATGGCACGAGTCCGGTTCATGGAATCCTTATATATAGGATCCGAGTATGGTATTTCTTATGGTGAGTTTGATTAGACCCGAGTCCAGAACCTATACCATAATCTCAAATCAGGTCTAGTTTTGGCCCACCTGAGTCCGAACCAAACCAAACCCAACCCAACCCAACCCGTTAACACCCCCTAATAAACATATCCATGGGGATAGATTTGGTTAAAACAACTCCAACTAGGAAGTTCCTTACTCACCAGGGTACCTGGTACTTTCCCTAAAACTACTAAGAAAAAAATTGCACCTTAAGGCATCACTTCATATTAACATTTGTTTTCAGACCAAGGCCACCCCCCCTACAAATGATTTCTTTGCATGAAAGTAAAGACCTTTTACTAATACTAACTGGGGCTCAGCTTGTGTGGTAGGATCAGCTAGTGCACGTCAGTTGGGTCGTTGCAGATTCAAAACCCAAGCTTGCCTTTCAAAAAAAAAAAAAAAAGACCTCTTATGAATGGTCTTTTTATTCCTTGAATAATACATTTGTTTTTTTTAAGGCAAGCTGGGGTTAAGCAGACGCCTACCAGTTAGGTAACTATACCATTGGGTTTTGAGCCTGCAACGTCCCAACTAGCTGCTCCTACCAGACAAGCGAAGCCCCATTGTATTCATTGAATAATACATGAGTTCCCCCATAATCGCTGGATTTTAGTAGCTTTCCTTGCTTTGATCATTAGCTGGCACATACAGTGAACGACTCGTTTTGTTTTTTATTTTTGATGACGAGGAACCTTCACCTAAGGGAAAACACAGGTGGGGCCTTACGACCCACCTTGACTGACGTGACTGACCTTTGTAAGCTACTGACCATGCAGCCACTCGTTTCAAACCGTAGACTTTCTCTCTAACGAATCGAAGCACGTTATATGTCCCCCCCCCCCCCTCTCAAGTTAATATCCCCATGTTTGCCAGCATCAGTTAGCATTGAAGTTTGGTGCGATTGCAAAAACTTAAGTACCTTTTTTGTCATTGGTGCATTAAAATGGCGATTCTAAAAAAAAAAAGTGGTTGCAAAGACTTAAGTACCCCAGAGATGGTTATTTAAGACCCAGTCCCTGCAGGATTATCTGAGAAAGCAATCTCCCCTGAAGAAAGTCATGAACATCAACCCCCTCTCTCTCTCTTCCTTCTCTTTCTGCCTCTGTGCACATCCAGCAGACGATCCTACACTGCTCCATCAAGCATCGACTGACCTGCACACTGATTGTAACATGATTCAACTTGACAAGTTGTGGAGCTTGATTCAGAGTTTTTGCCCTTATAAGAGAGTTCGGGGGTTCCCCCCAACGCGGGTCAGGGGGCGCCTTTGGCGAGAGGTAGTGGGGGCAGCGCCCTCCGAAAGAATTGTTTTTTGGCCTTGTATAAATTCTTTCTTTTATTTCTCTCTTGTAACTGTCAAAAAAGAGCAATAAAGTTTTTCCTCTGGGTGGCCATGGTTTTTTACTCCATCTCAAATTTGAGGGAAGGTTTTTTCACGTAAATCTATGTGTCATTGTGTTTTGTTTGATCATTCTTGTTTATTATTTTCTTCGGTTGTTTCTTGCTCACGGTTTTCGTAACACCCTTTCTCGCCATTGGTGTCATGAAACCACGATTTTAGAAAAGGACAAAATTTCTTTTTTAAAGGATAATTTCTTTTTTTTTTCGCTACGCAATTTACGAAAATCGTGTTGCAATTTGCCTTTTTTTTTGCAATGTGTTTTAGTGATTTATGAACATCGTGTAGCGATTTGCATTTTTTTTTGTGACGCGGTTTTCATAAATCGCTACTCAATTTTTGTAAATCACTACTTGATTTTCATAAATCACTACTCGATTTTCGTAAATCGCTATTTGATTTAGCGATTTCTTGGGGGGTTTTTTCGCTACGCGAATTTCGTAAATCGCTACTCGGATTTAGCGATTTGCCAATTTTTTTGCTACGCGATTTTCGTAAATCGCTACTCGATATAGCGATTTATGAAAATTGCGTAGTGATTTGCCATTTATTTATTTATTTTGCTACGCGATTTTCATAAATCGCTACTCAATTTAGCGATTTGCCATTTTTTTTCGCTATCGGATTTTCGTAAATCGCTATTGTGTGTAAATCATAAATTGCGATGTCGAACTCCGCCCTCTTGAGCACGATCTTCGTCGTGATCAGGCCGTAGTCGCCAACCGTCCCGATGACAGTCTTGAGGTCCGTGACGGGGAAGCCAGAGATGAACGTGCCATTTCTGACGTTGGCAGGGAGGTGGGTCCTGTCGGAGAGAACGACACCGAAGGTCGAGATGAGGACCTCGTGGTGCCAGAACCGAACGAATGTCCACCAAGACTTGAGGGTGTGAACACCCGTATTGAGCAGTGTTAGGGTGGCCTGGAAGGCATAGCTTCGATCGAAAGTATTGCCGATATAGGGGTAGACGGATGGTACTTTAAAAGACTTTGTTGTAGGTGTACTGGAGAAATATTCTATTGTAGGTGTCCCTCGAAGGCGATAGAGGGGGTGCGGCAGTAGGTTGCCCACTGGACGAAGGCAGCATTCCAACCACTGCTAGCAAAAAGAGGACGACGATCGCTATCGGATCGTCAGCTCTTTGCCTTCCTTAATTTCTTCTCTAGAGAGAGAGGGTTTTACAGTGTTTCACAGAGAAGGAAGAAGAAGAAGGTGACGATGAAAAATTCAAACGGAAAAGAAAGAGAGAGCGCTTCAAGTTCTTTTTGTTGTTTGGACTTTGAAGAGTTAACATCATTCTCGACTTTTTGGATGAAAGATATTTTTGTCTTTTTTCTTGAACCGTCGTTTTTTTTTTAATAAAAGATATTTTTGTCATTTTCTTAAACTATCGTTTCATGACGAGAATAGCAAGAAAGGATACTTAAGTCTTTGCAACTGCACCGAACTAATGCTGACACACACAGGAATACGAGCCCCACGTTCTTATATACGTGGCGCTCATTCGGCCCCCCGAACATAGCAAACAGTGTGTCTTCGAGTGAGAACACACAACACCCTCCCCTAAAGAATAAACTTCCTTGGGTGTGTCTCTTCCTAGCACAGGTGGGCAAGGACATGGGCAATGAGCTAGCAAGAGAGCGATGTGGTTTTATTCCGTTATTAAAAAAAAAAAAACAAGTGGTTTCCTGCAAATTCCAACCCTGATAGAAAAGCATTTGTTTTTACTAGCCATTTAATAGCGGTGAAGTTTTTAACCCAAAGTTTTACCTCACAAGAGGCAGGTTCAACGTAAAAAAAAAAAGTAGCGGTGAAGTTTTAATGACGTGATGTTCAAATTTTTCTTTAGCATGGAGAACCCAAAAACCAAGTTCTCATGTGCATGATCAACAAAATCATTAAAATCTATATGTTTGTGTTGATCTTGAGTGTAGCCATAGCGTCTCACACCACGAAGACCCACCAATGGTGTGCTAGTAACTCTAGTAACATGAATTACATATGGTATTGAATGGGATTAAAAACCTTATTCATGGTTGTAATAACGGCTACTCGGGAGGATTATAAACCTCACTTTTATTCTCCTCTCTTTCGTGCATTGCTCCCACCACTGATAATAAAAACTAGGGGTGGCAATTTCTGACACGACCGGCCAACCCGCTTCTTAGGCGGGTTCGGGTTCGGCTTAAATGGGTTTGTGTCGTAAACGGGTTGACCTGCCTAACCTGTTTATTAAACGGGTCGGGTTCGTGTTAGGGATATGCCAACCCGTCTCACCCGTTTAATAAACGGGTTAGGCGAGCGAATCAACCCGTTTACCCAAACCCAACCCGCCCGCCAACCCTTTTACCCATTTACCTTTGGGTGTTTTTTTTCTTTTGAATAATTGATTAGGGATTTAGGGTTTCTCTTGGAGAATGGAGGCTAATCCGACGATGATCTTGCCTTCCTTGTGAGCACTCTTCGGCTTTGATCATCGGCGACGGCCACTCTGTCACCACCACCCTCATCTGACCACCACCACCGGTGGCATCCTTTCCCTGACCGAGATTGTCGCTAAAGTGCAACTCAAACTCATCGAAAAATCTGGTGGTAGAGAGGCCGGAGGGTTTCACTTTAATTCACAGCGATGGTGGTGGTGGCCTTCTTCTCCTCTTTGCCCTGGCTCGACTTCTTCTGCTCGTAGGGGGAGAGCCATTTGGCGCGCATGTACTCGGGCTTCCGCCAGGGTGGGAAGTGGAGCATCTTCCTCTTCAACGACTGCTTCGCGGCCTCGGAGACGATTTGGTGGAGTCGGTCGGCTTTCCCGACGAAGATGGACGGCAGGGACTGGAGCACTGCCCGGTAGTGGCTCATCGACCCGTTTACCCATTTACCCGACCCCGACCCGACTGCTAACCCGTTTACCCGACCCCGACCCACCCACCAATCAGTTTACCCGCTTACCCAAAATTGACCCGCCAACCCATTTACCCGACCTGACCCGTTTATTAAATGGGTTAACTGTGTCGTGTCGGGTTACCCATTTAATAAATGGGTCGGGTTCGTGTTTGCCACAGCCGACCCATTTAATAAACGGGTCAGGTTCATGTTGAGGTATGCTGACCCGCCAACCCGCCGTGTCAACCCGCCAACCCAACCCGATTGCGTATGATTCTAGGCAGTGCTGCCTGCAAGAATGGACAGCTTATGCGAGAAAACACATGGAAGGGAGTCTAACATCGAAAGGGCATGTCTACCGAAAAGTCATTTTCGACGGTTCATGTTGTCCGTGTGAGGCGGCAAAAAAAAAAAAAAACTCAAAAGAAAGATATGGATGAAAACCCCCTGTGGACATCAGTGTCGGAGTAGGTCACCGATTTCACCTTCTGGGCGCTTCTGTGAACCATTTCGGCCATCGATCGTTCTTGGCATTATGTTTCTCATTGTTCCCAAACAGCTCGGTTGATAGGACCTCCTGCAGCTCAATCTGGGGACAGGCTCCCAACCCTATTGGGAAACAACACCATTCTTGTGACCAACATCACCTGGCTCAACTTTACCCTCGACGATTGCACCATCAACCGACCAACATCTGCCCAGTGGTTTTTCCCTCTTCACACATTTTTTTGCTTTGGGATTGGGTTGGATCTACACGGATCCAACCCCAATCCATGTGGATCAAGGGTGGTAGGATTGGGTTTTGAGTGGAGTGTGGGTCTGATTGGATCCCAACTCAATTTAAGTGGGTAAGTGATTTGGGTTTTGGGATTTGGTGAGACCCATTAATTTGGGTCTCATCAAATCTAAATTATTTATTAATATATATATATATATATATATATAATATATATATATTATATTCAGTATGATTTATTTGAGTCTTGAGTGGACCCAAATCATCTTATCAAGTTTTATTTGGGTTTCAAATGGATCCAAAGCCCAATTCAATTTTACTGAGATTCATTTGGGTCTTAAATAGATCCACAATCCCATTTACCTTGAACGAGATCCATTTGAGTCTCGAATGGATCCATACCATTTTTACTTCAATGAAATTCATTTGGGTCTTCAAGTGGATCCAACAATCCCTTGTTACTTAGGGAGATCCATTTGGGTCTTCAAATGGATCCAAAATATATTTTTCTTAGTGAGTCAAATGATCTTAATTAAATTTGAAATATTAACGATAATTAATCACCAATTAATTATCCAGAAAATACCCGAATAATTTTCCTTAAAAATCTCAAAATTTTGTGGGTATTACAGTTTGGGTACATAATTGATTTGGGTTTGAGTTGATTGTGGTATGAATCCAGTTTTGGTGTGGTTCTACTTAAGAATAAGATGGGTTCAGGTCGGTTCAGTTTTACATTATAGGGAACCTTTTGAGTCGGGTATAAAAAGCAGGTTGGGTCCAAATAGGTTCTAGTCTTCGTTTACAAGTCCCAAGGAGTCAGACCCGTTTTCATTACAGGTTTATAATTTAGATCTGATCCAAACTCATGGAACCATTAAAATCGGGTCGGTTGGGTAAACCCAGTTACCCCCTAAGGAGAACATTTTGGCGTCAACCTTTTAACTTGTGATTTCTTCGTCTAAAATAAAAAGTGAAATTAAAAACTCTGTTTTTCTCTAGTAATCTTTGACACTCAATGACAATGAATATTTGTTATGTTCTCAAATTTTGATTTCGTGAACTCAAGACCATAGTGACAAATATCCCGAGATTTATGAAAATCTCTTGAGAAATTGCTTGAAAGTTTAAAACGGCAATTTCTTGCGAGATTTTCAAAATATCGTGAGATTTATGAAAAAGACATAAATGCCGTGATTTAAACGCGATATTTACATTTTAAACGGCTATTTATCATTAAAAAAACATGTATTTTTATTTTTAAATATTTTTTATTAATATTTTCTTATACAAATATTTTTTAATTGAATTTTTTTATTGCCAAGATTTTGCCAAAAAATGCAAGATTTATGATTCTTTTTTGACGAGTTTTTGAAAAACGGGAAATTGCTGATAAAACCGTTTGTCACTATGCTCAAGACAACCCAAGAGAAACTTGGATTTTTGCTTAATTGTGGCACAAGTTAAGAGGTCTCTGAAAAATGCAAAAATTACGATGATCCTGTTAACTAAGATAAAAGTTTCTTAGGCATTTGGAATATCTCTCTTTCTCTCTCTCCCTAAAATATATATATATATATATATATATATATATATATATATATATATATATTATTTGAGGCACTCTTCCCCACTTCCACGAAAGAAAAGTATAGTGCAAAAAAGAAGAATGATTATTCCATTCCATTTTTGTTTTCCTTTTTCCTTCCTTCGCACCTGAACATTAGAATCGATAACTCGCGCGGTACCACCTTGACCATCTCTCAGAGAGAGAGAGAGAGAGAGATTTCGTGCGACTCACCGATCAAGTCTTCTCGTCAGACTTCCCTCGCTTAAATCATTATTATTTTTTTCTGTGTTTTCGAAAGGGACTTCCCTCGCTTATTTAAACCGCTTCCCCTCCGGCGATGGGGGATACGAAGCAACAGACTTCTTCTTCTGGATCGAAATCCCTTTGCAGTAGTCTCCGTTGCAGAGAGAGGAAAGAGTGGCTGAGATCGTTCCTTTCGTCCCTGAGCTCCAAGTTGCGTTTGATCTTTTGCGCAGGCAAGCCCTCGTCGACGCTGTTGTTGTCTGAGGAGGAAGTGAAGATGGGGAGAAGGATCTTGGTGGGGAGGGTGGTGCTGCAGAGGAAGAACGTCTTGGATTTCAGCGACTTCAACGCGTCGCTGCTCGACGGCGTCCGCGAGCTGCTGGGTCAGGGCGTCTCCCTCCAGCTCGTCAGTGCTGTTCACACCGATCCCCGTGAGTAGTGTGGCCTTCCTTCCCTTTTTTTTTTCTCCTCTCATTTTCTGGGATCCCTTCGCTTGCACTCCTAAATTCTTCCTTTTTATTCTTTTTCTCGTTTTTGGTTTGAGTTATTCTGCTTATTTGCTTCATTTTCCGTTCTATTTTGAGAATTTTGTACACACGCACAGATCTCTCTCTCTCTCTCTCTCTGGTGTGTGGACCAAGGTTGCCAGTATCGGTATCTGCGCTGAATCGTTGGTTCACCGATTCGTCTGTATCAGCTATACCCGATACTCAACTGAATCGTTCTGTATGAGTCCAAAAATACTAAAATTTTATTACTTGTTGAAACCATTACAACGATTTTAAAATAATATTTTTGTTTGTATTTTCATATTTATTAAAAAATAGCCTATTCAGGCCCGCAAAGTGTCGAATTTCTGCTCATGTAACGGCCAATACGCAAGAGGGTGTTGCGTGTGCACCCTCGGAACACACGCATTGTAGCTACAGTGTGTGTTCTGGGATCCCCATTGAGCGCCGCGTGGTGCTCAGTGGGGTGTAGAGGGAGCCGTACATCAGCCTACGGGATGTACGGTGGTGTACAACTCCCCCATACACCCTACTGAGCGCCACGCGACGCTCAGTAGAGACCCAAGAACATGCACTGTAGCTATAGTGCGTGTTCCTGGGAGAACATATAACCTGCGCCCAATACTTACCTATAGTGATAACATTCGTGGACAATAGAGCAGGGAACAGCCGATGGCAATGGACCGGGGAAAAACAAGCCTCATCCCATTTGGATCGGAAACAAAAGGGGATGGAGACTAAGGTTAAAATCAAAACCTATGTAGGGATGAAAGAAAGCAAGGATGAAAGGCAAAATTTTAATACGGGGTAAGGGTGGAGATCTTGTCCCTCGCCTCCACCTCAAATCTAGTGTGCAATGTGCCATGATTAAGTACTATGGCCAATCACACGACAGCATTTCATGTGGAGTTTGCACTATGGGCTTCATGCAATGGTGTCATATGTTTGGCTATGGCACTTAACCATGTCACTTATCCGTTCCTTTGATCTCAACTGACCGACAACATAAAAGCGAAAGCAGATCAGGTCATGCTGAACATGAGCGTTTTCGCTCATGCCGACATCGTGGCCGTCTGTTTGCATTTTGGATGAATGCCAAGTGGTTTGGTTAAACTTTTTAGCTTTTCAAAATGCAAATTGGATGACCACAATGGCGGCACCAGCAGAAACTCTAATGTTCAGCATGACCTGATCTGCTCATAAAAGTCCCACCAAACAAATGGCCTACCCACCTAAGTGATGCCCATGTTTATTTTTGTTGTGTCATCCTGAGCAGATCCAGTGATAGGGCCGAGTATTTTATAAAGTACTCGAGCCACACAAATCACATAAAGGTGGCTGCACCTATAACGATTTTCTATGTTTTATATTTTACACCAAAAATGGCTGCACGCTTAGCCATTTTCTGTGATCGTAATTTTACACAGCAAATTATTACACTCGTTAGCTACTATGTCACAAGGACACACCATTTTGGCTGCGAATCCCTGGCGACACGAGCGCATGTATGACATTATTTTAATATTTTTAAAATTATATTTTATTACATTTTGATCTTATTTTAATAAGAAGCCATTTTTAATGTTAAAATATTCAAAATTAAAATTTTTTGTGCCCTCGCATCCATTTAATTTTTTTTTAAAGCTTTAGAGTCGAATCCGAATCCGGCTTCCTTGGGTCCACAAACCACCATTGTGACAGAGGTTAGCGATAGTATTTTGTACGGTACTCAAGCCCGATCCACTTTCTAGGTGGATGGCGTCGATGGTTTCAAAACGACAAGCATCGATGAGTGGGTTTTTGTGTGCCGTTCATCTTGGCGAGATGAACGGCAACCGAAGGCTCTTTCGAAGCCTCCTAACCAAGGTTGCTTCGATGTAATCCTCACACTTTATCGGTATCTCGTTTTCATTGGTTTTGTTAAAGTTATAAAATTTAAAAATAACGCGTCAAAAAAAAGGGGACCAAATCGCTGCGATATTCTTGTCCTTTCTTACTTGTTGGAGAAGGTAGTTCCTTGGGAAGCAAGAAAACATGAAATGCAATCAGGTGATTCTAAGAAAAGACAAAGTTATCTGCTTTGCCTTTTGTGGTGATCCTCGTTTGATTACCAATGAATCACTTTCCATGCATGTGGAAAAAAGTAAAAATTCATAGGAAAATTTTGGTCTCAGCATCAGCATCATTCTCCAACTTCGGCATAAGGTAATGTTTTTCTTCCATAGAAAAGGGTTTAATCAGGGCCCACTTTGTTTCATGAGAAAAACTTGACAACATGAAAAAAAAAAACTCACATTTTCTCATCCAAGTCGGTTCTCTCTCTCTCTCACTCACAACACCACTCTCAAGCTTAGCTTTTGATAAACCTAGCAAAAATGGCTATGTTTAAGGGCACGTTTGAAAGCAAAAAGAATTGTCACGATAAAAAAACAATGGCTTATGAAAAGTTTTGATATGATAACTTTTCTAAATTAAAAATTTTCACTTGTTAGTGTAGCATGAGAAAAATAAAATAGAAAATTTGAGAAAAATGAGAGGAAAGAAATTTTTATAGGAAAAATTTCTCCACCCCCTTTAAGTGGAGGAATTTTTCTTATAAAAAATCATATTTTTTAGAAAAACTTTTCTTTTAAATTTTTTTTCTCATTTGGAATAGTTGAAAAAATTGTCATTTTCTTTCCTACTTAATTACATTTTTCTTATTATTTTTTTGCTTTCAAACTTTTTTTTTTTGAATTTTACTCGAAGAAACCACCCCAAGCGCAAAGACCTAGTGGCCTTTCTCAGCCTGCACGGTCACTGTCCTGTCAGCGTAAAACTCCGAGGGCTTACCCCTCAACCCCAACCCCATGGAAAGCAGATCAGGTCATGCTGAACATGAGCGTTTTTGCTCATGCCGACATCGTGGCCGTGTACTTGCATTTTGGATGAATGCCACATGTTTTTGTTGACTTTTGAGCTTTTTAAAATGCAAATCGGATGGCTACGATGTCGGCATGAGAAAAAACGCTCATGTTCAGCATGACCTGATCTGCTTCCAACCGCATGGAGTCGCCAAGCTTCGGCGAAAGTTAGACAGTAAGCTAAGCCTATACAACTAATTTTTTTTTTTTTTTGCAGAAAACAGGCGCCCGAGAGTTGGAGCCCAGGCGTTCCTAGAAGACTGGCCCAAGTTGCCAGACACCGTTGCGGTGGGCGATAGCATGTTCAAAGTGAGCTTCAATTGGGATGAGGAATTTGGAGTTCCGGGAGCGTTCATTATAAGAAACAATCACCAGAGTGAGTTTTTTCTGAAAACGCTGACGATCGACGACATTCCTGGGAAAGGAAAGGTTCACTTTGTGTGCAATTCTTGGGTCTATCCTGCTGACAAATACAGATATGATCGTGTTTTCTTTGCCAATCAGGTAATTTTCTTCAGAAAATAAACCACATTAGAAAATTGTTTGCACTAATGAACTGGATTTCCAATGGAAAGTGAAAGTTTAAGCATTTTTTAGGAAAAGTGGAACTTTGATGAGCTGACAGGTTTAAAATGCCAGCAAGGCAATGTTTCCTTAGACACAATAAAGGGGCAAAGCATGTCCCAAAAACTCATGGTCTGAGTTATGGGCCCCAGCCAGATCATATCCTCAACTTTAGAGGCCCATGCATAGTAGGGGTGGCAATTTCTGACACGACCCGCCAACCCGCCTCTTAGGCGGGTTCGGGTTGGGCTTAAGCCAACCCGTTTAATAAACGGGTTGACCCGCATAACTCGTTTATTAAACAGGTCGGTTCGGGTTGGGGGTATGCCAACCCGCCAACCCGGCTGACCCGTTTAATAAACGGGTTAGGCGGGTGGGTCAACCCGCCAACCCGATCCGTCAACCCGCCAACCTGAAAACCCGTTTACCCGACCCAACCCATTTATTAAATGGGTTGGCGGGTCATGTCGGGTTACCCGTTTATTAAACGGGTCGGGTTCGTGTTTGCCACAGCCGACCCGTTTAATAAACGGGTCGGGTTCGGGTTGAGGTATGCTGACACGCCAACCCGCCAACCCGACCCGATTGCCACCCCTAATGCATAGTGACAAACGTTTTAAACGGCAATTTATTGTTTTTCAAAAAAATCGTGATAAATTGAAAATTTTTCATAAATCTCACATTTTTTGGCAAAATCTTGGCAATAAAAAAATATAAAAATATATAAAAATATATAAAATTTATTGTTTATAAAAAAATATTAATACAAATTATTTAAAAATAAAAATACACATTTGTACTAAGCACCAAATTAAAAAACTGGTCCTAGGCCCAAGTCCAATGAGAACCAGGACAGGCCCAAATCAGAGTTTACCATTTGATGGCTCACCCGATTAGGTCCTTAGGGGTCTGACCTGGGACAGATCCACCCCTTGTTGAGAACTTTGTGGGCTGGGACCCAGTTTGGGTCTCCTAATGGACCTTGGGCTGGATCCATACCAATCCCAAACTAAAGTTGAGGGGATGTCACTAAGTTTAACCTAGGTCCTGTTTGGATCCCATAAGACTTGTGCTAGACACAAGCGAATGGATGTATGGATAATGAGACCAAGATTATGGTGATTGCAGAGCTATCTCCCAAGTGAGACCCCAGAACCACTGAGGATGCTGAGGGAAACCGAATTGGCGCACCTGAGAGGAGATGGAAGAGGCCAGCTTCAGGCGTGGGATCGGGTCTACGATTACGCTTTTTACAATGATCTCGGAGACCCAGACAAGGGGGCAGACTATGTCCGACCCGTTCTTGGAGGGTCCAAAGAATATCCATATCCGCGCAGAGGAAGGACCGGACGCAAACCCACTAAGTCTGGTGAGTGTCTTTCTCTCTTTCTTGCTGTGTTTGTTAACATGATTTTCCAGAAAGCCCAAACTGGGTTTTCTTATAAAAATTGCATTTGACATCGTTTAAAACGTGACCAAGTTCATGAATTTCTCAGATAACTATGATCTCACATAGCCAAATTAAGTTCATGACCCATTTTGTTCCCTACTTATTAGCTTGGTCACATTTCAAGTTTTACCCACAGTCACAAATGTAGTAAATATCCAGGAAATAATATGGTTTATCGTGATATATACAGAAAAAGTCATCCCTATAAAATCATGACATTTTCAAAATATTGTGATTTTATCGTGATATTAACATGCATTTATTTTTTTTTATTTTTCAAACTTTTATGCTTTACATACTTCCTAGTTTCTTCAAATCTTATCTATGCCGATATTTTTTCCCAAAATTTACTGAACAAATTTTCAAATTTCATCACGACAATATGGTTCATATATATGAAGATTTGTGACGTTGGCTTTGCCAACATCCCCTACAACTGCATACGTGCATGCATGCACACGCACGTGTGTGTGTATGTGTGTGTGTGTGTGTGTGTGAGAGAGAGAGAGAGAGAGAGAGAGAGAGAGAGAGAGAGAGAGAATGGTTGCGCCATATAACATGCCAACATGTGAAGAAGTTCTTAACCTCTGTTACTGTATCAACAGATCCAAAAACAGAGAGTAGATTGCCGCTGCTGATCAGCTTAGACATCTATGTTCCGCGGGACGAGCGATTCGGGCACTTAAAAATGTCGGATTTTCTCGCATATGCTTTAAAATCCACAGTGCAGTCCCTCGTCCCCGAATTGAAGACTCTGTTCGACAAAACTCCGGATGAATTTGATACGTTTCAAGACGTGCTCAATCTCTATGAAGGAGGGATCAAACTGCCAGAATCCCCTGCTCTTGACAAAATTAAAGACATGATTCCATTGGAGATGCTCAAGGAGTTTGTCCGCACCGACGGCGAAAGGGTCCTCAAGTTCCCCATGCCTCAAGTGATTCAGAGTAAGCAAAAACTGACGAGCAAATCTTGAAGATGTGCATGGTTTCTTCCTTGAATTTCATGGTTTGATAACTTTTCGCAATGCTGGGAATGTAGATGACAAGAGTGCATGGAGGACAGATGAAGAGTTTGCAAGAGAGATGCTGGCTGGAGTAAATCCTGTTATCATTCGTCGTCTTGAGGTAAATGAATCATGCTCAGTAAGTTTCTTATGAAAGATATTTCAGGTAGTTGAAGGCACCGGATCAAACCCCGCTGGCACATGGGTGTGATCGTAAAAGATATTTCATAGGGTGTAGTACATATACATCACCAAAGTACACAAGACCATAGTCATCTTGGTTCATTTTTCCTATTTGGTTAGCTCATGAACTAAGGTTAAATCTGGATATATACAGACTTGATAATTGGGTCTAATGAGCTCATTCAAGAGTCAGTTTGCAACTTTGCATTGAGGTCTTGAACTCTTTAACTATCATGCCTCTTATGTGGTGCACTGGTTTTGTTCATGCAGGAGTTCCCTCCAAAAAGCAAGCTTGATCCAGCACAGTATGGCCCACAGGATAGCACAATTACAGCCAAACATATAGAGAAGTTTCTGCAGGGCTTAACAGTTGATGAGGTACTATCAAGATACCACATGCTTAATCAGATCTTGAAGCTAATGCTGATAAGAATTTGTGACCAATCTCTTCATCAGTTTTCTTTGGATCGGTTAACTAATGATTTGTGGTTTGTTTAGGCTTTGGGGAAGAACAGACTCTTCATCCTGGATCACCATGATGCAATCATGCCCTACTTGAACCGCATCAATACCACGGGCAACAGGATCTATGCTTCAAGAACACTGCTCTTCCTCCAGGATGATGGCACACTAACGCCTTTGGCAATTGAGCTCAGCTTGCCAAGCCTTGAAGGGCCACACCATGGCGCAGTCAGCAATGTTTACACTCCGGCTGACGAGGGGGTCGAAGCTTCCGTGTGGCAGCTTGCAAAGGCATTTGTTGCTGTCGACGATTCTGGCTACCATCAGCTCATCAGTCACTGGTAATCACTTTTTTCGATTGATTACTCTGAGAAACCACCCCCCGGGATTAGAGACCTAGTCACACTGGCTCTGCCTGCTGTACTTAAGGTCGACTGTCCTGGCAATCACTTGTCTCTTAAGGTGATCACTTTTTTTTATTGATGACGCGGAGAAACCACCCCCAAGATTAGAGACCTAGTCACACTGGCTCCGCTGCTGTACTTAAGGTCGACTGTCCTGGCAATCACTTGTCTCTTAAGGTGATCACTTTTTTCGATTGATTACACAGAGAAACCACCCTCTGGATTAGAGACCTAGTCACACTGGCTCCGCCTGTTGTACTTAAGGTCGACTGTCCTGGCAATCACTTGCCTCTTAAGGTGATCACTTTTTATTGATTACACGGAGAAACCACCCCCAAGATTAGAGACCTAGTCACACTGGCTCTGTCTGCTGTGCTCAAGGTTGCTGTCCTGTCACTCACTTCTCTTAAAGTGCTCTACATAAAGGACTCTTGCACTTGCATTTGTAAAGCATGACATCCTTCAACTTGAATGCCTTTCAGGGACTCACCTAGATATTGGGCAATGTATGGAATGAAAGTTCATGTAAAAGAGAATATGCCTGATTTGGTGAAGTGAAAAAACTTTGCAGGCTGAACACACATGCAACCATAGAGCCATTTGTGATAGCGACCAACAGGCAATTGAGTGTGATGCATCCCATCTACAAGCTGCTGCACCCTCATTTCCGCGACACCATGAACATCAATGCGCTGGCGAGGCAGATCCTCATCAATGCCGGCGGCGTGCTCGAAAATACCGTCTTCCCTGCAAAATACGCCATGGAGATGTCTTCTGTGGTCTACAAGAGTTGGGTCTTCACCGAGCAGGGCCTCCCGGCTGACCTCCTCAAAAGGTATGCTCAAGGTTTTGCTCAACCCCATGCTCTAGATGCAAACGGGTCGGATTTGGGTTGGATGCGACCAATACCATATCTGACTAATTGGATGTTGGCTAAACAGATTCAGAATCAATTTCGGATTGGGATAGTGAAAAGCTCAAACTGTATCTCATTTTTTACATGTAGTCAGATTTGGATATCATCAAATCTATATATGTTTTGGATTGGGTATATAGCAAAAAGTCAAAACCATTTCGACATTCAACTATGATTGGATATGTTTTTGGCTTACCAAATCCAACTAAACGTCAGTCAGATATCAGATAAAATCCGATCCATTCACATCCCTACCCATACTTCAAATCTAAACTAGTACTGTTGTCAAAGGGTCAACTCAGCATTGGATCTTGGCCCAGATTTTACCCTTGTTTTTTGTGTGACCATAAATTGTGGGCTCGGTCTTATGTATATCCTGTTGTATGTGCAGGGGAATTGCGGTGCCTGATTCAAGTAAGCCCCACGGTCTCCGCCTATTTATTGAAGACTATCCGTATGCAGTGGATGGCCTGGAAATATGGTTCGCTATGCGGAACTGGGTCCATGAGTACTGCTCCATCTACTACAAATCAGACCATGTCATCAAGTCCGATACCGAGCTCCAGTCATGGTGGAATGAGATCCGATACGTCGGCCATGGTGACAAGAAAGCCGAACCCTGGTGGCCAAAGATGGAGACCCTGGACAAGCTCGTCGAGTCGTTGACCACCATCATCTGGGTCGCGTCTGCTCTCCACGCTGCAGTCAACTTTGGGCAGTACCCTTATGCTGGGTACCTCCCCAACCGACCCACATTGAGCCGGAGGTTCATGCCTGAACCCGGGACTGAGGAGTATGCCGAGTTGGAGAGGGACCCAGACTCGGTCTTCTTGAAGACGGTCACGGCCCAGTTGCAGACCCTACTGGGCATCTCTCTGATCGAGATCTTGTCGAGACACTCATCGGACGAGGTGTACCTGGGTCAGAACACAGATGCTGAATGGACCGGAGAGGAGGAGGCGCTGGCCGCCTTCCGCCAGTTTGGTGATAGGTTGGTGGAGATCGAGAACCGGATCATGCAGATGAATAACGAATCAGGCATGTGGAAGAACCGGGCCGGGCCGGTTCAGGTCCCCTATACCCTCTTATACCCAAATACATCCGATCTATCTGGGGTTGGAGGGTTGACTGGAAAGGGGATCCCTAACAGTATCTCCATTTAAACAGCTCCTACACGTCTGGTGTTTGTGTTGGTACAATTTACTTGATAAGAATGATGTAGTCAATAAAAGTAGATTACTGGTAGTAGTGCATCTATTTGTGAAATTTTTACATTGTATTGTAATAAAGAGAGGACTGGAGCTTGTATTTGAAGCACAGAAGTGTCCTCCAAATTAGTCATTGTCTTACTGTTTGTAATTTTCTTTAATATATGATCATCCCAAAAGTTAGTTGTTCAGTGGTCTGTTCAAGCCTGTCCTGTTCCCCTAGGGGTGCAAACGGGTTGGATTCGGGCAGCATCTTGCCAGATCCGATTCTAAAATGTAAACAATAGATCCGAGTTTGAATCGTGATCGGAATCAAATCCAAGGAGGTAAGATTAATCTGCATCCGAATTACATGTGGTAATACTAGATCCAGAAAAAATAGAACAAAAACAAGCTATTTGCATGTAAAAAATGCAACTGGGTCAGGATTTGATTCAGATAAACTCTAGATCCAGATTAAAATGCTGATCTGAATCTGACCCAAATCCGAAAGAAATTGGATTGAGCAGATCCAAATTAATCCGATCTGAATGCACATTTGGATTTTCCTTAAAGGATCCATATCTGAAAATAACATGTCAGACTCGGATTGAACATCCATCCATATATGATCCAGTTTCATCCCTATATTCTCCTATTCTAAATGACAAGAGTTCAAAACCCATCTTTCTTACAGCAACTTAGACCATACTTATAAATATTGTTGATGCCTTGGAAATATCATGATCTTATCAAAGATATATTCCTGATAAAATTTTTATATAATCATAATATTTTTGAAAGGATATACATGTTTTGTACATATTTTCAAAACAGTGTTTGAAAGATCTCAGAAATTTTCATGGTCCAAAATGTGATTACTAGCAACAAACAATGCTGAACATATTTATGGGAATTCATCGCTAATATGGATCTTAAAAATAATACTTTTGGTTGCTTGTGGGGTGCTGTGCAAATGAGATTCACTTTCTAAATCTCATGAAAACTGGAATCTCATGAGGTCTTACAGTTTCGAGTTCTCATATAAATGAGATTCACTTTCTAAAACGACTTGAGATTTTCTTTCTCATAGGGTACTAAGGCAGATGAGATTCACTTTCTAAAGTGTATGAGGAAGTGAATCTCATGTGATTTATAGGTATGGATTTGGATTTATCTGACCGAGATTTTTAGGGAATCAAAGTGGAATTTATATTTGAATGTGAACTAAATTTGTTTCAAGTTTGAAGTTTTTTCTGGAAAATAGCTCCTGTCTTATGGGCTATTTTGCAAAAACTTTCCTACCAAACAAGGTTTTGCAAATAGTTCCCTGCGTTTTTGTTAACCCTTCAAAAGGGTCCTTATGGTTAACATCTGCCCACGCAGTTCTGCCCTAACGGAAGAGTTAAAAAAAAAAAAATTGAATAGGCCAGGGACCATTTTTGCAAAAGCACTTAGATGCCTTCATTCAACAACCATTTTGCAAAAAAAATAAAAGGTGAAGACGAAAAATGTAGCAAAATAATTGGATGCTTTCTTTCAAGGACCATTTGGAATAAAACAAATAATTCAAGGACTATTTTGGGAAAACTCACGGATGCACACGAGCCAAGCTTGAGCCGAGCTTGTTGTGTTCAAACTTGGCTCATCCAAGTAACATGGCTTGGCTCGTGCCGAGCCGAGCTCAACAAAAAGAGAGACTCCCACTAACCTCCACCACCAAGTCCCCTCTCCTTGTTTGCTCACAAGGACACACGGTACCTCAACAGGTTGAAGAAAGAGAAGGAGGCAGATAGGGTCTTAAGGGAGGTGGGTTTGGAGGAAGGTTGGCAGGGAAGATGGGGATCAATAAGAAGGCGCTGGTGGATGACATGAGGCATGCATTGCACACATTGAAGATCTACAGCTGCGCCCAGGGGATGAACCTCCTGCAGGCAAAGAGTGCGGAGGGGTGGAATCTGAACCTCAGCATGCTCAAGAGTATCTAGAAGGGCGGGTGCATAATCCATGTTGTGTTCCTCAATCATATAAAAAAGGCTTAAGAGTAGAACCCATAGCTCGCGAGCTTGCTGGTCGATCTGGAGTTCTCAGGGAAGACATTTGCAAATGTGTAAGGACATTTATAAATGAGGTTCACATATTTTGAGATTCTCTTATGCAATTTTAGTAAAATGAGGTTCACACATTTTAAGAACATTCACAAACATTAGTTGTGAAGGTCCTACTATATATATATTTGTGAATGTTCTAGTGCCTGTGCCCTTTATACTTTTTTTTTTTTAGTAAAAAAGAGGTTCATATATTTTGAGGACATTTACAATGCTAATTTGTGAATATCGTGTTATATTTGCAAAAAAATAAAAATATCCTAAAAAAAGTTGAGAATCACATGCGAAAGATTTTGACAAATTATGATGCTTTTTCTAAAATATGTTATTTTACAAAAACAGTACAGTCATTTTTTCATTTAATATATATCCAAAGGTTAACTTCACTTATTGAGATGATTTGTGAAATTAATTATAAAACAAGAAATTTGATGAAGCTCGACCATCCTAGTGCTACAAATTCCATTCCAAGGAAAATCTAGGCGAGGTTTTTTTTTTAGAAAGGTAAGCTGAGGTTAGGCGGACCGCCAGACCCCTACCAGAACAACAGTCGCCCCATGTAGCAGAGGGATTCAATCCTGGGCCTTCAGCTTGACAGAAGACCCCCTTACCACATGGGATATCACTTTGGTGGTTAGGCGAAGGAAATTCACCTTTATAGCGGAATGGTCTTAATATGCAAAATTTGATCTCGACGATCAACGATCTTGACGATCAACGATCTTGACGATCAACGATCTTGACGATCAACGATCTCGACAGGCTTCTCGATTATCATCAAATCTTTCTAAACTTCTATGTCTTCATATCGAATGATGTGCAACGGATCAGTAATGTACTTCCTTAACATCGACACATGAAATATGTTATGAATTTGGGCATATTGCTGAGGTAGCTCAACCCGATAAATTACTTCTTTAGTTTTCTCGAGAATCTTGAATGGTCCGACATATCTGAGACTCAACTTTCCTTTCTTTTCAAAATGAAATACGCTCTTGGTTGGTGAAACTCTCATAAAGACCACATCACCAATTTCAAATAATTTTTTTTAAATAGTGAAAAAAAATACCAGCACCATGAGTTCAGGCTATGACCAAACCTGATAAGTTTTTATTAACATATTTAACCTAGGGAAACCCCAAGCCCGGCCTACCGGGGCAGGAAAATGCCAGGGGTAGTACCCTCAACACCAGGGCCTAAGTTCGGGTTACTACTCGCGGGAGTCGAACCCAAACTGCCCGTCTGACAGCCGAAGGCCCCTCCCCCTAGGCTAACCCCTTTGGGTTTTAAACCGAGTTACAGCGTAACCAACTTATGTCTCTCTTATCCTCGAGTGTTATTAAATCATCTGATCCACTCTGAACTAGCTGTGCAATAAAACATGGACTGATTTGTAAAACTGTGTTAGGCTATTATGATTTTGCAAAAATAGCCTAAAGGCAGGGACTGTTTTGCAAAAAGAAAAACCTTTTGTTTCTAACAAATTGTGTTTTTTGTTTTTCCCAACTAGAACGAGATTTTTCATAAAAGATACAAATCAAAATTGAACTCTACATACTACATTCTAAATCTAGTTTAAATCCGGATCCGTCTCAAAATTTGGATCCTAATTCAAACCAACCATGATCCAAATGGCATCCTACCCATTTGTCCCCTAATTTTTACCACTCATCCATAAGATCAATGGCCGGGGATGAATTACACATTGTGAGTCCCTCACTACTTACCTCAACAAGCTGCCCCCAACCCCGATTAGCTGTGTTTACAGATTGGATTAGTTGGATATCTGTTCCAAATCTCACATGTTTTAGGATTCAGATCCTTAAAGTACGATTCAAATGTGCGTTTGGATCAGATTATTTCTGGATTCGAATAGGGCTCAGATCGGTATTTTGGGCCAGACTAGCTTGTCTTTTTATCTTTTTTTATTATTATATCCAATATTTCCACATATATTTCAGGTCAGTTTCAACCGGGCGTTATCAGATCTTAACTTAGATTCGGATCTACTGTTTGTATTTTGGATTCAAATTCAGATCTGACATGACCCGACCCGTTTGCACCCCTCCCTAAGCCTTACGGCTCTCACCTAAAAATAAACTGAACCAAGCGCTAGGGTGAGGGAATCCCAGAGAGAGAGAGAGAGAGAGAAAAGAAGAAGAAGAAGAAGAAGAAACGCAGGAAGGAGGGAACATGGACCTTCTGAAGAAGGAGTTGGAAAGGAAGAGGAAGAGTCTCCAGGAGGATTTCGGCGGGAAGAAGATGCTCAGGAGGTCGGAGATCGAGCAGAAGACCATCCAGAAGCTTCGCCTCGAGGAGCAGAGGGAGTTGGAAACCAAGTCTCTGCGGCACAGAGCCATCGACGACGGCGGAAACCTCAATTCCCCTTCCTCCTCCTCTGACCCCAAACCCGATGGCCGGACCCCAAACCCTAATTCCTCTTCCGCCTCCGCGAAACCCTCCGGCAAGAAGCCCCACGAGCAGCTCTCCGACGAGCAGAAGATCGACGAGCTCGTCTTCTCGAAGCAGGAGGTCATCCGCCGCCTCAGATTCTTCAAGCAGCCCATCACCCTCTTCGGCGAGGACGACGAAGCCCGGCTCGACCGCCTGAAGCTCCTCCTCAAGGCTGGCATCCTCGAGGTCGATAACGAGATGACCGAAGGGCAGACCAACGATTTTCTCCGGGATATGGCGGAGCTCAGGAAGCGGCAGAAGACGGGTTTGTTGCACCAGAAGACGACCAAGGAGAAGGATGCCATGGAGGATGGAGAAGGGGGCGAAGAAGGCGATGACGACCATAGCGGCGAGGGTGGGTCCTCTGGAGTTGATGCGGACAAGGATTCGAAGCGGATGAAGGCCAACTTCGATGACCTGTGCGACGAGGATAAGATCCTGGTGTTCTTCAAGCGGCTGCTCATCGAGTGGAACCAGGAGCTGGAGCAGATGCCGGAGTTGGAGAAGCGGACGGCAAAGGGCAAGTCGATGGTTGCAACCTTCAAGCAATGCGCTCGGTACCTGAATCCGCTTTTCAAGTTTTGCAGGAAGAGGGTATGTGTGGATTCAGTTTTCTCTCTATATTGCTGTTGCTGACATGTGCAGTTGATATATGAAATCAAAGTAGCTAAGTTGAATGGAATGTTTTGAAAATTTTGCATAATTTATAAGAGATTACTAGTTGTAGGGTGGTTTTCGTCGCTGTGCTCATAAGATTGGTATCGTACTGTTGTTCATGCTAAAATGTTGTGTTTTGAGGTTTCATATGAGATTTTTTTTAAATGCATTTCATTCACGCTAAAATGTTGTGTTTTGAGGTTTCATATGAGATTTTTTTTAATGCATTTCATTCACGCCCAGGTGATATCTTCCAGTAGTGAACTAGCTATTCTGTGATTCATTATTTTATAAATTTGTCATAAGAATGGTCATTTATGCTAAAAGGTTGTTTTCTCAATTCTGAATGAAGCCACAGTTGGAAATTCAAAAAGACTAAAGGGTGAGGAAGAGCATAGATGCTTTTCTCTCAAGATGTGCAACATTAGGATTATACTCCATGGTTATATCTAACAGAAATATGATAGATTAAATGATTGATTAGTGTTATCCATTACAGATGGAAAAATCTCTTTTGAAACAGAGCTCTTTTATCGTGTTAATACCTGCTATTAAAGTCGGGCCTGCTGCTTTGTTGAGAACATGAAACAAGTCTGCAGTACTTAAAAATTAGAATTGGCATTAGCACTATAGGATCCGTCTTCTTATTTGGAATTGTTAGGATAAACACCTTCTCCTGTCCTATCTAACTTGCGGCTGTGTGGCCCATCTCTCCTTGACTTCCCCTGTCTTCGGCCCGAGCTTTATGAGGTAGAAACTTGTCCAACATATAGTTCAGAGGCTGAACCCTGCCACAGCAGGATGATGCGACTTATGTCAGCTAACATGAAGAAGATATAGTTCAGTCAATGTTCCTCTTTTGGTTTCAACTCCTTATGGGGAAGAACATCTTTCATTAGATTGATTAAGTCACTTGATCAAGATTCTTGCTTTTTGGATGCTGATCATTTGATTTTGGTGCCTCCTTCAGAACCCACCTTTTGGATTGTTTTATTAATTCACGATTTGGCTAGGTGTCCTAATTGCTTTCTTGATCATTGATTCCATTATATCATGGAGTTCTTCTACAGTTTCAATATAAGCATTTTGAGTAAATGGTCCATTGCCTGGAGCTAAGGAATTTCTGTAACCTGTAGCATCTGAGCAGCTCTAATATATTTGCCTCCATTCTTATCAGTTATGTTCTCTTCAACGACTTCTTTTAGACTGTCTTCACCAACTTTTTTGTCCTTCAGGTCTTCTCTGTCCATGGTTTGGTAGTAAGTATTATCTGAGTCGAATTTGGTGATGGCTGACGGGGCTAGCCACATAGGTAGACTTGACTGGCTGCAGAGGTGCATAAGGGTTTGTTAATGAAATTTTTGGCCCCATCTTGGATGTGTGACACAAGAGTAGACTATGGTCACCAAGAGCATGGGATGGAGCTGCACTGTGCCTGAGAAATACACGGAGCAAGGTTTAAGTATTGTATTGTTACCCATATTAGTTGGGCCCAAAGTAACACCGCATCGTATCGTATCTCGTAAATATATCGTAAATGTTTAATAAAAAAATTTCAAAAAATCTAAAAAAATTAGTAAAAATTCTAAAAAAATCAGAAAAAATTAGTAAAAATTCTAAAAAAAGCATAACACATGAAACCATAATAAATTGCACAAAATGCAACCATAAAATCACATTTATGTCTATATGAGCTACATATGACAGCATCAAACATCAACTAATTATAGATTCATAGATAATATTACATGCATATCTCACAAGAACAATGACACACATCAAAAAATCATAACACATAAAACAATGATAAATTGCACAAAATGCAACCATAAAATCACATTTATGTCTCTATGAGCTACATAAGTTACCATCAAACATCAACTAATATAGAATCATAGATAATAATGCATGCATAACTCACAAGAACAATTTCACACAAACAAAGTAACCAAGGTTATAAAATACGTTAAAAAAAAGTTGTGTCGATACAGGGGGTGTATTGTACGATACACCTGATACTGGTACAATACACACTCATATACGGGTGTATATCAAATCGTTTTTCCCCAAAGTAACGCTACATTTCATATGATACGGTACGATGTGTGTATCATATCATTTTTCCCCAAAGTAACGATATGTATCATATGATACAGTACAATACTTACAACACTGACACAGAGTATAGTGGTCCACAAAAGGAGAATACACTGATTTTACATTAATTGAACTTTGTCTGGTTACCTTCATACTCAGAATGACTTGGTTTATTAGCATGGATCATAGTCTCTCTCTCTCTCTCATAGTGTCATACACAGATGCACACACACATGCAACTCCCACACACAAAATCATGCACACACACCGTAAAACACATATCTTCATATGTATGCGAAGGGTCTAAGATGCATATTTTTTGTTGTATCTTCTTAAAAAGTATGCTTTAAAAGTGACAAAATGAAGTAAAAGTCATAGAGTTATAAATGTGTTTGACATTTTTTTGTTACAAAAAAAAAGGATAAACATTCATCTGCATTAATTAATTACAAAGTTCACATTACATTGACAGATCTATACTGCACAATAAATAAAATTCATTTTGTGGCAACGAAAAAACAAAATTCATTGGGTGCTTGGGGTCCTGTCATGCAGCTGACCGTGGGAGTGAGGGGGTTGGTGTGGGCTTGGAAATTAGGAGGCTGAACTGAACATTATGAATACTTTATCAGATAGTGGTTGAATCCTTTCTTTGAAAATAGTCTGTGGTCGACCTTGACGATGAATCTATGTATTAATAGATAACGTTAGTTGGATCTGGATATTGGATCCAGATTCAATATCCAGATCTGATGTGAAGATAAGGCAATCAGACATTATATGTTACTTTCCTGTTTTATATTCTTTCCTATATTATTTTCTTATTAATTCCTTTTATATAGTTTCTTTATTGTATATGGAAAGAGTGACTGTTGTGTAAAGAAAGGACTGTATATTGTGTTTTATAAATAAAACATCACCTCACACGTTTTCTCCATTGGGAATCGGTTCAATAGCAACTCCTCTTCTCTTCTCTTCCTACTTCTTCTTGAGATAGTTCTGGACATCTAGAGATATCATATTTATTATGGTATCAAAGCTAGAAATTGATTTGATCTATTGAGGTATGTTCTAAGGGATCTTGGGTTTTATACCTTGCTTCTCCAAGTTTTTCCCTCTTCTTTCTTCCTCTCTCTTGTTTATTCTATTGACCTGTTATTTTTCGTTCCCAATCTTCTTTATGATTTGAGCGTATATTTTTCATATGTTTCTTGATTGACATCAAAATTGTTTTATCTTTCTTTCCAATTTGACCTCACACTGGTTATTCTTTATTTCCCTGCATGTTCAGTTTTACAGATCTGAAAATTTGATTCTTGATTCAGATATGATATTCTTGTTTCATGATTGACATCAATACAATGTTTTTTCTTTTTTTTGGACGTCACACCCTTGGTATTCTCTTATTCTTGCCCTGCTGTTTCAGTTTTTGAGATCTGAAATCTGATTTAAAAAAACTGTTCTATATTCGGATTTACAGATCTGAAATCAGATTACAAAAAAATCTGTTTTGCTTCTTCTTGACCACTCACGTCATATATATAAGGATTGTTTTATATCTGAAACTGTGAGTTTCTTAACACAATATAACTTCCTTTGACTGCTAGGTTTACTGACCAAAAAAAGGTCGGTCCAGCTTTGTTGTTGACATGATTGGTTAAACATTCTCTTCTTTTCATATCTTTTATTCTGATATGGTTTCCCATGGATTTAAATCCTCAACTTCCCCTATCCTTTCCTCTACCTTCCTACTCCAATTGTGATGCAGTGAGAGGCTCAAAACTTTTGCGTTAATGGGTGTCGACATGGCCACGTTTCGGTGCAGCTAAAAGGGGTGACGCTGATACAAAAATGGGGCTACCGTTGAAGCTATTCGATCAGCACACAACCCTCATTCCTGGGTACCGCTGTGCTGCTAAGGAGGAATCAGTGTCGTTCTGCTAACGGGCTGTCGGGGCTGCTCCTTTCAATGCACAGTCGTGCATGATGCAGCCGTCAGAGGTTCCTGTTGATGGTGGTGAAGGCACGATTCTGGGCTGCCACCTTCACGATTTTTTATGGTAGCTGTGAAAGGTACGACCCACACCGTCGTGTATAGGACCCAAGGAGTAGCAAGGCCCACCACGATGGTGAGGCTGAGGCTTGGTTTTATTTTCAATCAAATGCCAAATGAACTGTGTGCTGAATATGACTGAAGAGTAAAGACAAATTCTGAACAGTAGTAAGCAACTGAAAGAATGACTGAGAAGAAAAGGAACAAATGCTAAAAGACAACCAAACTTTTCAGCACTCCAATGCAAGAATATAATAAAATTAAATTACTGACAGAGCAATAATAACCAAAAAGGAAACAGCAAAGGCGTCAGACTGTAAAAGAAACAATAAAAAATGAGGAAAAGAAAACGACTGAAGAAAGGAAAGTTGCGGCTGTGATTTCTGAAAGTCCCCCCTTCACGAAACCCTGGGCAGCTTATTTAAAGGGTTTTGGCTGGATTTCGGGTCTCGGGTCTGGACCCAGACCCGATATGAACTTTACGTGTTGTTGGATCTGGGCCTGCTCTGCATCATTCTCCCCAGGTTGAGAAGAAGTCGGCTCCGACGACTGATCTTTCCCATAGTAAGCATATAGATCAGACACACCGAAGTGAAAGTTTTCCTCTGCATTGCACCTGCGTTGAGAAAGAGAAGAGAGAGAGAGAGAGAGGGAGAGAGAGAGCAATTACGGTTGTCACAATTTCAGTAAATGAAATCATGACCTAACTTGTTTATTTAAGTTACATTACAGTATGGGGTCCGGGTCTGGTGTATCCAGACCCGATAAATGTAAAAATAGTTACATGGTTATGTTACATGTTACATGGATTGGGTACATAGATCGGGTCAGATCCTATGCACCTTTTTCACCCCCCCTCAAGTTGATTATGGTTTTGAACCATGGACTACTTGCTTTTAAGCATCCAAAAGCGGTCCTTGGTTAACCCTTTGGTAAATATGTCTGCAACCTGTCTTTCAGTGCTGACAAACTGGGGCTCAATCTCTTTTTCTTCAACCTTTTGTCTCACAAAGTGTTGGCCGATCTCAATGTGCTTGGCACGACTGTGATGTACTGGATTGAAAGACATGTTGATGGCACTTTGATTGTCACAGAGCAAGGTAGTGTGTGAGATCTTTTCTCCTACTTTAGTTAGAAGATGCCTGATCCATGTGACTTCGTCAGTGGCAGCAACCATGGATCTATATTCAGCCTCAGTGCTTCATCTAGCGATAGCTTTTTGTTTTCTACTGCTCCAAGAGACTAAATTTCTTCCAATGAAGGCACGATATCCTGATATAGATCTTCGTTTGTCAGGATCCTCTGCCCAGTCTGCATCACAATGTACAATAATTTCGTGCTCGTCTTGGCCATATGACTGTGGTAAATATATCAATCCATCTCCAATAGTCCCTTTCAGATATCGAAGGATCCTCTTGACTCCTTTCATATGTCTAGTACGTGGCACATGCATAAATTGAGACACTTGATTGACTGAATAAACAATATCAGGTCTAGTGAATGTGAGGTATTGTAGCATTCCTATTATGCTACGATACCTGGTGGGGTCATCACACAGATCTCCATCATAAGCGCTAAGTTTATGATGAAGTACACTCGGAGTTCCCAGAGGTTTGCAGTCTTTCATGCCTGCCTTGCTGAGAACGTCTATGGTGTACTTGTGTTGAGTGAGTGTCAAGCCATGAGCCTGGTTATCAACTTCTACACCAAGAAAATAGCGCAGAATTCCAAGATCTTTCATTTTGAACATTTGACCTAATAAGTCTTTTATTTCTTGGATGTGGTCCGCAGAATTTCCTGTGATGATAATATCATCGACATAAATTAATAATAGAGTGGTCACAGGCGGGCTTTTAAAAATAAATAATGAGTAGTCCAGCATGGAACGTGAAAATCCATGTTTCTGAATCTCTAGCGAGAAGCTATTAAACCAAGAGCGAGATGCTTGCTTCAAGCCGTAGATGGCTCTTTTTAGCTTGCATACATGGGTTTTACAATTTTGTTCTTGATATCCAGGGGGTTGTTCCATGTATACTTATTCCTTCAAATTCCCATGTAAGAAATCAAGCAGACTCAAATTCCATCCATGTTCAACAGCCAGGGAGATGATGATTCGAATCGTTCCCATTCTTACAACCGGACTAAAAGTCTCATCATAGTCTTGCCCTGCTTCTTGAGTGAATCCTTTTGCTACAAGTCTTGCTTTATATCGTTCAATGGTTCCATCTGGCTTGTACTTGATTTTGTAGACCCATTTGCATCCGACAACATTTTTATCAGGTGGTCTGGGAACAACTTCCCATGTTCTACATTCATGCAAGGCTTGCATTTCATCATTCATGGCTTCTACCCATTTCATAGAAGCGGCTGCCTGATAATACATGATGGGCTCTTCGCCCTTATTGATGACAGTTAAAAACAATTGAAGATCCAAGGAGAAGTTGTTATAACTGACCCACCTGTCAATAGGATGTCATATGCGGTTTGATTTTCTGGCTGCAAGAGTATGAGAAGGCACAGAATTGGCGACTGAGACATGATCTGAATGGCTTGATGTTGTCGGTCTCTGTCTAGAATAGACAATACCTTTGTATCTGCCCGGTACTTCCTTTGCATTCTGTGACCCCGACGTCCCAGTGTTCTCAAACACCTCTCCTTGTTGCACACGGTCTGAGGAACATGCTTCATTGGAACCAACAAAAAGTTCTGAGCTCAGCCAAGGATAATAAATTCCAGTTGGCATATTCGTTGTGTAAGCTCCGTGATCAAAATTTTGTTCATCAAAGACAACGTTTCTTGAGGTTCTGATGTGTTTGTTGGTGGGATCATAACACCTATATCCTTTGTAGTCATCTGCATATCCCACAAATCTGCACTTTTGGGCCTTGTCTTGAAACTTGTTTCTCAGGGATTGATCGATATGTACATAGCAGACACATCCAAAAATACGCAGATCATAATAACTAGGATGAGTTCCAAAAAGACAGTGATAAGGAGACTTATTTTCCAGAACAACCATAGGCAATCTATGAAAAGAAGTGTATTCTCCAGTTACGGGTCACGGGTCTGGAGATCCAGACCCGTGATCATTAACGTGTCATTAATGGCACTGTGTAATTTACCTTCTTGTAATAAGGGTACTTTTGTACCCTAGTCTTATATTTTGTATGTTATTATAAATGAGATCATACAACAGCCGACCCTTAGTATTGGGGTTATCGGTTTTTATTTTTTGCTCTCTCTCTCTCTCTCTCCCTGTCTCTCAGCTCTCACGAGTGGATCAAAAACTAACATGGTATCAGAGCCACGTTACAGATGAAGCTGGAATCGATCCAAAAAGGTACGTCTGAAAGATCCCTTTCTCCTCGATTTTTTTTCTTTCTCCTAAGTCAAGAAAATACTTTTGTTTTCCCCAATCTCGTCTGCCCCTCTTTTCTGGTTTACCCAAGTTCGATCAGATCTGACGTTATTCAGATCTGACGATATTCAGAAAAATACCTTTGCTTTTCCCTAATCTCCTCTGCACCTTTTTCCATCTCGCATTTGTTTCCATCTCCTGATAATGATGATCATTTTTTCTCCTTCTTGTCTGAGTTACCCAGTTAAATATCTCTTAAATATATTTTAATATCTCTTCATTCTGTCCTTCATATATTTTGCTAGTTGCCTTTGATCACAGTGTGACCTAATCACGCAATCGGGTTTTGTTTTGATGCAGCTACACTGCTTTTCATTTCACAGTCGTGAATTCATATTCACGACTTTCATATTCAATATTCAATCACTTTTGAAAATCAGAAATCTGACAAATATTTAATTTCTGCTTCAAATTCAGCCACTGTCGTTGGCCATTGATCTGAATTAGTTTCTGCTCAAAAAAAAAAAAGTTACAGAAACTGTAGGCAGACTGTGCTAAATACATTCTTAATACTGTAAACCATGGATTCACTTCCTAGTCAGTCGGTTCTTTCTTCAAGCTTCCTCAGTCAACTCGTGTATGAAAAATCAAACAATGGTAACTTCTTGACTTGGAAGAGACAAATCATACCTTTTATTAGGAGTCAGGATCTTTCTGGACATCTGGATGGATCTATTCCAGTTCCTCCTGAATTCATATCACAAGAAGAAAGGGACAATAAAGGGGAACCTACTATAGTATATGTTAGAAATCCTGAATTTGTGGCTTGGATGAAAAGAGACCAAGCACTTGTTGCTTATATCACATCTACACTGTCACAAGAGGTACTTGTAGCAATTCTAGATGACTGTACTGCCATGCAACTTTGGAACAGACTTGTTCAGACATACTCACAGGTTTCTCAGGCCAGGATTATGTTTCTTAAAAGAGAATTTCAAATGTTAAGAAAGGATTCCATGACCATCATGGAATACTTGAACAAAATGAAGGTTATCACAGATCAACTTGCAGTTGTTGGAAGTACAATTACTGATAAAGATTTGGTACAACAAACTCTCAGTGGATTGGGACACGACTATCATATGATTGTTACTTTATTGTTATGTTTACCTGAGCTCCCCAACTTTGAAGATCTGCGTGCAAAATTGTTACAATATGAGATTAACCTAAAGGGGTTTTCTGAAGAATCATCTATGCATACTGGGGCACAAGAAGTTCTTGCTACAGGGGTTACTTATGCACGAGGACGAGGAAGCTATGATATCAAGGGAAAAGGAGGACAAAGAAGAAATGGTCAAGGAGGTCGTGGATTATTACCCACACCCAACACATATACCAACTCACAAAGACAGAGGCCAATCCCTACATGCTTTCTGTGTAATAAAAGGGGACATATCAAAGCTAACTGTTGGTTCAATCCTTTAAATAAAGGAAAATCAACCCAAACTGAAGCAAAAAGAAGCACAGACAGTACAAGGACCATTGGAGAAGTAAAGGAATTATTGTTGTCAGCTTTAGCAGAATTGAATCTGAAACAAAATGAGCAAGGTACTTGGTATGTGGATTCTGGCGCGGCGACTCACGTTACTGGTGATGCAGGTAAGCTCCTAAAACTTGTTCCTTACATTGGTAAAAGCAGTATAGTTACTGGAGATGGATCACACCACTCTGTCTCTCATATTGGAAACTCCATTATACCGCTGTCCGAATCTTCTATCAATCTTTTAAAGGTTCTTTATGTTCCTGAAATCAAGAAAAACATCTTTTCAGTTTCTAAACTTGTTGATGATATCAAAGCCTTAGTTGAATTTACTCACTCTTCTGTTCTTGTCAAGGATCTCTGCACGAAGGAGACGTTCGCTAGAGGAAAACAGCAAGGCAATATGTATGTCTTTCAAGAAGATCCTTCAACACATATTTGCTCTGCAGATCCAAACTTGAAGCTCCAATCATCGTTGTCTTCTGAAAATTCCACTTGTGTCTTCAGTGTCTCTGAAATCAATAAGCCAAATCTTTGGCATGGTCGTCTAGGTCATTGCAGTAGTAGTTTCATTGAAAAGCTTGTTTCAAATAACCTCATTCCCAAGTCAAGTTTAAGAATAAATGTCAATGACAACAAATGTCCTAGTTGTCTCTTATGTAAGAGTCATGTCTTACCATTTCATTCTATCAATAAAAGAGCTTCAAGACCTTTTGAGACTATTTGTTCTGATGTTTGGGGGCCTGCCCCAGTTGCTTCCATATCTGGAACTAGATATTACCTTTTGTTTGTTGACAATTATTCTCGTTATTCTTGGATATTTTTCATGAAACACAAATCTGAGACCTTCAAGTTGTTCCAAAACTTCCATTCTTTTGTCAAAAACCAATTTTCTGAAAACATCCTTAGTTTTCAATGTGACGGAGGAGGTGAATTTTCATCCATTGACTTTACTAACTTTCTCCAAAGTAACGGGATAAGGAAAAAGGTGTCTTGCCCACACACACCTCAGCAGAATGGGATTGCTGAAAGAAAGCATCGCCATATTGTTGAGAGTGCGATGAGCATGATGCATGACAACAGTCTCCCGATCACTTTATGGACAGAGGTTTTTCATTCTGCAGTTCATGTGATAAATCGTTTACCCATGACTATTTTGGAAAACAAGTCTCCTTACTTGTGTCTTTTTGGTGTACATCCCAACTATCATGATTTGCATGTGTTTGGTTGTTTATGTTATGTTCATGTTGATAGTTTAATGAGACATAAGTTTCAGGACAAGGCCCTGAAGTGCAGGTTTGTAGGTTATGCCGATGACTATAAAGGGTACAGGTGCTATGATCCGGTGAGCAAGCGCATCAAAATATCAAGAAATGTCATCTTCGATGAATTGAATTTTGATTGTTGATGTACTAGTTCTTCAGAATCACAACCTGAAGTTGAGGCTTATCATCCTTGGTTGAATTATGAATTTCTCTTCGGAACTAGTGAGGTTTGCTCGAACTGTACTCAAAAGAATAAGGAATCTATGTCTGCTGATGAAGTGGTTGCTCATGAAAATACAGACCCAACTTCCAATCCACAAAGGTATAAAGGTCTTGTCTACGCTCGCCAAGAAAGAGAGCCGCCCACCATAGTTAATTCAGAAACGGACAGATCCTCTACACCCAACATCGCTGATAATAGAAGATCGACACATACTCGTCATCCAATTGAAAGATGGGTCAATTATGAAAATTTCTCATTAGATTTTCAACTCTTTCTAACAGCCTTGAATAAAGAAGATGAACCCACAACGTTCTCTCAAGCATCAAATTCTAGAAGATGGATTAAAGCAATGAATGAGGAGATGGAAGCTCTACATGAATGTGGTACGTGGGATGTCGTATCAAGACCACTTGACAGAAATGTTGTTGGTTCGAAATGGGTGTACAAAATAAAGTATAAACCAGATGGGTCTATAGAACGCTACAAGGAGAGACTTGTAGCCAAAGGGTTTACACAGGAGTAAGGACAGGACTGTGATGAAACTTTTAGTCCAGTGGTGAAGATGGGAACAATCATGATTATACTTTCTTTAGCTATTGAACATCAAGAAAAATCTTTATGATGTTTTCTTTGTTCCTAACATCAAGAAAAATCTTATTTTTGTCTCAAAGCTTATTGATAATACCAATTCATGTGCATTTTTTTTAAAGGCAAGCTAGGGTTAGGCTTGCCCCTACCATAATTCTCTAAAGCCGCATGTGGCAAAGGGATTCGAACCTTTGCCTTTAGCTTGACAGAGGACCTCGCTTATTGATAATACCAATTCATGTGTTGTATTTACTCCATCCTTTGTTTGTGTCAAGGATCTTTGCATAAGGAAGATATTTACTGAGGGCAAAAGACTGAGAAATATGTATGTCTTCAAATAGTTTCCTGCGAGTCCGTTGGTTGTGTTTTGAAGCCTAGTATAAATTCATTGAGTCTGTCTATTTTGTTTAACTCTTCTAATTTAAATAAAGCCAATCTTTGGCACAGTCATCTTGGTCATTGTAGTCGGGGTTTCATTGCAAGATTGGTTTCTAGTAATCTCATTTGAGTCTAGTCTAGATTGCGAGTCTATAAAGGTCATATGTTTATTGTAGTCGGGGTTTCATTGCAAGATTGGTTTTTAGTAATCTCATTTGAGTCTAGTCTAGATTGTGAGTCTATAAAGGCCATATGTTTAAGTAGTCAAGTTTCTATTAGTATTGATTGCTTTTAAATGTATGCGAACATATATGGTGTTTCTGTACCATGATACAATATGGTGGTGGTACATGTGTGTGTGTGTGTTTCTATACCATGATACGATATGGTGGTGGTACATGTGTGCGTGTGTGGTGTTTTTGTACCATGATACAATATGGTGGTGGTACATATGTGTGTGTGTGTTTTATGTTAGGAACACAATTCAATTTTTTAGATCATGAAAAATCAATTGCTCACAATTGATGAAGATTCAGGTGCTTTAAAAGTGATATAAAACATCCTCTTGGAGTCAACTTTAGCACATGCAAATAGTAAATGTTTTGAATTGTATTATGATCGTATACTAAAAATCTCATATTTCAAAATTTTTGGTAGTAAATGCTTCTTGTTAAATACCAAAGATAATCTTGATAAGTTTGATTCAAAATCAGATGAATCAATATTTCTTGGATATTCTTCTAGAAGTAAAGCATATTGTGTTTTTAATAAAAGAACATCTTGCATTGAAGAATCTTTACATATTGCATTTGATGAGAATTGTGAGCAGGTTATACCTCTAAGCGAAGGAGGAGTAATACTTCAAGAAGAACCTTTGATAGAGAGTACTTTTCAATATAATGTTCCTCTTCAACCGGTTTGGAAAAAAGTTTCCAATCATCCACATGAACAAGTTATTGGAGAAATAAAGAGTGATATAAGGTGTGGACAGTACTGATTTTCCATGTTTGATAAATCAGACCCCACAGATGTGTCCAGCATGCCACTTGCTAGGAATCAATTGTTTCATCATGATTTTTGGACGAAATAAATATGATCTTATGAGCTTTAAATTTATAAAATTCTGAGCCATTAATTTTGAATCCTTACAAAAATCTGCTTACATGTCGTAATCGGATGATTCAAAAGCCCATTCCTAGTAAGCAAACCATGTCAATCACATCTGTAAGGTCAGATTCCAAAAAAGTATAAAAAGAAAAATGAAAAATTGACACTGTCCACACCCTCCTGCTGTTGGGGGAAACCAATCACTCTAGATATATATATCCACGTCTTTGCAAATCCCCATTTCTTACCATTTGTACCCTCAACTGTACCTGTATTTATGTGACGTAGTGAGGAATAAATATGTACATGGGCTTCCCTAGGGGTCAGTTTGTAATCCGTCTAGAGGCAATTTTCTGGTATATTAAGGGACTGGTGCGCCACCTTCATCAAGTTTAAGGGAAAGATTTCACTGAAAATGGGAATGGCCGTGCTACATCCTTTTGGAACGACCGGTGGGCCAATGAGTTTCTCTCAACCTGTATTTTGAGGTACTCCACCAGCTTGCTAGTAATAAAGACAACCGGTTGGCTGATTATTGGGAGGTGAAGATGTATGGGATATTACCTTCCATGGAGACTTGCTAATTAGGGAAATTGACAAACCCAGGTTTATGGAGTGGAGTGAACTCGTTTTCCATGATACTTTGTAAGATATGAATTAGAAATACGTGATATGTGGTGTTCCTCTTGACTTTCTCCCAAGTAATTAAGAGCCTACCAAAGTGTAGAATCAATGAAATTGATTGTAAATGGTCTTAGATTAGCTCCTTGTACCTTTTATAATGAATGCTTGAAAATATTTTCTCTATTTTGTGCCAGAGAACAAATTTTCAGTTAAAAGGCACAACAGAGTTTTTTAGTTACTGAATTGAACATTTTATCGTTGATGCTTGAAGAAGACTTTTCTATTTTGTGCCAGAGAGCAAGTTTGCTGAATTGAAAAATAATGGAAGATTATTTTTGTGCCAGAGAATGGGCTTTATTTATAACTGATGTTTATTTTCACTTGGAAGCTTTTGCATTGTGGCTAATTTTCTTTGTCGAACCCTTTTTCTTCATTTTTGTCCGTGTTCTAGTCCAACATGAGTTATTTTTTGGGCAGTTAATCGATGCTTCTGTTTGTCTTTGTGTCTTCTGATAATCAGTCATCCTTAGAAGTTGTAGAACAAAAAATAGCGTCAATGCTGAAGTTCTGAAAGGTCAACATGGTAATGCTGCCATTGTAGTGGAAGTTTCTTGTACTATGTAAAACTGTTCACACTTAATGAAGGAGCTGATGTGATCCAATTTGATATCAGGTTCTTCCTGATGATATTCGTCAAGCATTACGTGTGGTTGTGGACTGCTGTATAAAGAGAGACTACTTAGCAGCAATGGATCAATACATCAAGATGGCCATTGGAAATGCACCCTGGCCCATTGGTGTGACTATGGTTGGTATCCACGAGCGATCTGCTCGTGAGAAGATCTATACAAACAGTGTCGCCCACATCATGAATGATGAGACTACTAGGAAGTACTTGCAGTCAGTGAAGCGGTTGATGACTCTGTGCCAAAGGAGGTACCCCACGATGCCTTCAAAGTCAGTGGAGTTCAACAGTCTTGCCAATGGTAGTGATCTGCATTCACTTCTGTCGGAGGAGAAGGGAGGTGCTGCAAACCAGAGCCCAGAGGAAAGGCCGAGGCTTATGCCAGCACCAATTGAAGACTGATTCATCTGCAATGCGCTGTGACTGAAACTTGTACTTTTTGGTTGATTGTATCATCGGTTGAAGCCGATTCTGGTGTAAAAGGTGAAATCATTGGCTGCTATATCTGTGGGCTGGTCTAAAATTGCTTTAAGATTGTGCAATACGGATTGTACTCTAATTAATGTGTGTGTGTGTGTGTGAGAGAGAGAGAGAGATCCCAAACAAAAAAAGAACCTGATGCAAGGGTGGGACTCGTTAATCTCGACCTATTTTTTTTTTGTTTAAATTCTCGACACAAGTTGCCAAAATATAGCATATGATCATTAGGATAGGTGCAAGTGCCTTTTCATTTTTTTATTTTAAGAACATTCTTGGGGTTGTATCTTAGCGTTTGTTCATCATTTTTCAATGAATAAAATAATATTGAAAAGATATTTTCATCTAGGATCTCTTTTTTTTTTGTATTTTTTTAGATTATTTTTATTTTTTGGGTAAAAAATTAACGACAAATGAAGTACCACCAATGAAGTGTCATCAATGTGTGTTTCGCTGAAAATAGTCGTTGGAAACAAAACATCGTATTTAATAAGGCAGTAATTTTGTATGCTAAAAAGAAATTTCGTACCACCATATGCGAAACTTCATAAATTCTATAAACATTTCAAGAATTTTGCAAACTTATATGGAATTTCGCAACCAATAACGCAAAACTCTTGACAAACTTTACGAGTAGTGTCGGGATTTTTGTACTATAGATGCAAACATTGTGAAGTATGAATTCTGTGCAAGGATTGCGAAATTTCTTATGAATTTTGTATGGTGGTTGCGAAATCTCTTTTTTTCTTGTAAAATTCTTATTCACCTCCACTATTTATAGGGGATTCATCGAAAAAATTGTTGAAGGGGGCCAAAATTTGGGGTTTGTAAAAATAGGGCATACAGATGCAAAAAAGGAGTTTTAGAAATGAAACGTCATTCTTTTACAAAATGAAGTTGCTCATACATTACATTCATTCTATTCTTTCACAAAATTAATATTCTCATACATTGCATTTATTCTATTTTTTCACAAAATGAAGTTTCTCATAATTACATTCGTTCTATTAATTGCTTTCATTTTATTTTTTCATAAAATGAAGTCGTTCATACATTGCATTCATTTCATTCTTTCACAAAATGAAATTGTTTATACATTGCATTCATTCAATTCTTTCACAAAATAAAGTTGCTTATACATTGCATTAATTCTATTCTTTTACAAAAATATTGTATATCACTGCATCTTTGATATTGAGAAAATACAATATACCATCATTGATTATACAATCCGTGTTGCTCTCCGAATTTTTTGTATTTCACCCATACCATGTAATCGAACAAACATTGAGTGTGAGGCACGTTGGCTCTATATTATCATCATTCAACACATCTTTTCAGCTATCATAGTTCATTAGAGCGAATGCCTTCTACATCATCATCCTTTATACTCTTTATAATAAGAATGTAATTCTCACAAACAACTCACAGACATTTGGTTTTTTATCGTAACCATATTATAAGATCTTACCAATGATGTTTTTATTGGGAAAACTCACCGTCAATGAAGTGTCGTTGATCTTTTACCACCAATGGTTTTATTGAAAAAATTCACCATCGATGAAGTGCAGTTGATCTTCTCATCACTAATGCTTTTACCGAAAAAAACTAATTGTTGATGAAGTGCCGCTCATGCTTTTACTAGAAAAACTCATCGTTGATGAAGTGCAGCCGATTTTCTTACCACCGATGCTTTTACCAAAAAAACTCACCATCGATGAAGTGTCACCCATGCTTTTACTGAAAAAACCCATCGTTGATGAAGTACCACCCATGCTTGTACTAAAAGACTTACCAACGATGAAATACTGCCCATGCATTTATGAGAAAAACTCACCATTGATGAAGTTTCATATTATAGAAAAAACTCACCATCGATGAAGTGCCGCCTATGCTTTCGGGGTTTTCTACTATCGGTGAACCGCTGTCGATAAACTGTTGCCAATGATAAATTTTTCACAAGGCCAAAATGTTGCCTGAATGTCGTCGAAAAAATTGAAGATTATCAGTTAGAGACTAAAAGAACCCTATAATTGCGAAAATAGAGCATCAAAACGTAATTTATATAGACAAAAATTTTGTAAGAATTTTTTTTTTGCAATACTAGTGCAATACTCTTTGGGAATTTCATAATATGGGACTTTCACAAATTTTTAATAATTTTGCAATACTTCATGCAATACTTTTTAAAAATTTAGGATTTTCGCAATTTGACTTGCAATGCTCCTCATGAGTTTCACAAGTTTTTTGGAATTTCACAATAATTTTTGAAATATCATAATATTAGTTGAGATTTTGTTGATGAGTTTCACAAATCCATCAACTTTTACCATCGTGACTCATGAAAAGCGAAATTATCTATTTGACAGATTTGGTAAATTATGGGGCATTTTGAGAAATATGTCAAATTTATCATATCGTATGATTATTTTTCGTTGTTAATTATATGTCTTACACTTCTAATGAATGTATGCATAATATACCTATTAGAATAATTGAGAATATGTTAATATGTTTTTATATTTCAAAGCCAATCATATATATGGATAATACTTGTGTTTTGTATGGTTAAAAGATATACTAAATGCATGACCTTTTATTTAGACCTTTTAATGAATTTGAAAATTGCTTTATAGATCTTATCGTGGATCTAGATTCACATTCAAATTGGATTTTGGATCCATTTGTTTATATAATTTAAATTTGTAGTTAGGCATATAAATTGATGCATTATAGTATCTTGTGGCCTTCCCCAGATCTTGTATTAGGCCTATTTCATATTTGACTTAATTCTTATATTTTTTGGATCTGGATCCATGTCTATTGAGTTTGCTTATCAGATTCAATTGTATTTATGATCGTTAAATATCATGTTCATAAAGAGGATTGGACACTATTATGTCTCATTTTGATCATGACCTGACCTGTTTTGTCTTTTTTGAATCCAGCTTAAATTCATAATTGCCGATTGGACACTATTATGTCTCATTTTGATCATGACCTGTTTTTGTCTCTTTGAATCCAATTTAAATCCATAATTGTGTGGAATATCAAAATATAATCTTAGACTTAAACTTGTGTTTTGGGTCATATATGCATATTTTTATGGTTATGTGCAATTTAACAATAATTTTTTTTATCTTATGTGATAAACCACAATCGCTTGAATTAAACAAACAGTAGTATCTCCTTTGAGTAAAGATAATCAATGTTGTCAGTATTGATGCGTTCCACAGAAAATCGATACGCTTCACCTTTGAATAGGCTATTTTTAATAAAAGTAAAAAAAAACTTAAAATTACTGTTTTAATATTATTTTAATAGCTTTAACACATGTCACGTTCTGATAGATACATAATATTTCTTATTTATTTATATTGAAGATAATAGATTCATATGTATTTGAAAAATCTGACGTCCTTGCTGTCGTTTGGTTTTCAGGAAAGGTGTATGGTTTTTTTTGAAAGGCAAGCTGGGGTTAGGCAGACCCTTACCAGATATCTCTTAAGCTTAAGCCCTATGTGACAGAGGGATTCGAACCTGGGCCTTCAGCTTGGCACAGAACCCCACTTACCACATGGGATACCACCTCGGTGGTGAAATGTGCATGTTTTGCTTAGAAATACCCAAGCCAATTCCAGGTTTGAGAAGAACTTGGACCCTAGTGTTGCAAGCACCACTTGGGTTTGTCCAAGTCCTCATCCCTATGGATCAATATCATGTTGGCTTGGTTGTAACCGACCCGGGCCTGTTAGCCTTCTTGTCTGGGTATGTGAACTAAAATGGGAACAAATATATTGAAGATATGAGCGATAGAGAAACTTTGGTTTTCTTGAAATTATATATAAAATGTGAATGCAAGGCCCAAGTTTTAATCTGGGTCAGGACAAAGATTCGAAAATGCTCGAGAGGATAACAGAAGAGGTTGGATCAGAAGAACGTGATATGATTGGTCCATCACTCTATCGCCTTATCCGTATGCCATATTCCACTTGGCTACCACAAAACCTTCCCTTGTTTGCCTTCTCCATCTTACACTCCACCTTCTACCAGCACCAGCACCACTGCACCATTCATGGCTATGGCAACCCAAGCCTCCATCTTCACTCCGGCCATCTCGGTATCGAAATACAGCAACCCAGTGCGGTCTCTAGTCCCAAGCAAGCTATCAAATTCATCGTTCTCCGGCCGGAAATTACAGCCCATCACCACTCCATCACGCCTAGTGATCGCAGCTGCAGTTGAGGAGAAGGAGGCCCCTGTTGGCTTTACGCCACCAGAGTTGGATCCGAACACACCTTCACCGATCTTTGGCGGTAGCACCGGCGGGCTGCTACGTAAGGCACAAGTGGAGGAGTTCTATGTGATAACATGGGACTCACCAAAGGAGCAAATCTTTGAGATGCCCACAGGAGGTGCAGCCATCATGAGGCAAGGTCCTAACCTATTGAAGCTTGCAAGGAAGGAACAATGCTTGGCCCTGGGGACCAGGCTAAGGTCCAAGTACAAGATCAAGTACCAGTTCTACAGGGTGTTCCCCAATGGGGAGGTGCAATACCTTCACCCTAAGGATGGTGTGTACCCTGAGAAGGTGAACCCTGGCCGCCAAGGGGTGGGCCAGAACTTCAGGTCTATAGGGAAGAATGTGAGCCCCATTGAGGTCAAGTTTACAGGCAAGCAACCCTATGATTTGTAAGGTGAGATCTGGTTGAAAGCTTGATGTGGTGGTCTATGATGCATATATGATGATGTGTATTTATGCTTTTTTATCTTTGTGCTTTTATTAGCCATTGGAACATGAGTAACTTTGACTTCAATATGTGTTTTAGTAATGCAAGTTGCTCTCTGTGTGCTTTTCATTATCAGCCATGTGTGTGTAATGAGATATCTTATACAAGCGCTATCAGACAGATTCATGCTTGTTTGATATCCTAGATCTGCATTTTATGTTTCCACGAGTGCATGTGTATTTAATTGAGCATTTCTATAGTGAATTGTGATTGAATGGTGACAATGCAAGTGTGTTTTCTAAATGATGCAAGCAGCATTCAAAATTCAATTTAATGGAATGTTTGGGGTCAGTTGATCTTATGTAAGGGTACTGGTCAATGATCATAGAATTAGACAAGGAATTCTTTGGCCTTTGCTCTAGAGTGAGGCACACCTGCAAAGAGTCGGAACCTTGATTTCTGGGGCCCTGTTTTTACCTCCAATAGGTAACATAGGCTAGTAGGCATGTTTCACTTACCCAATATATCCTTGTTATAATTGGAGTTCAGAAGCTTATACAGATTTCTATGGAGATGCCAGAAATCAATCTCCTGCTTATAAGTGTCTAATAAAATTTTACATCAAATAAAACTTGGACATTCACTTACCAGATGATGGTCTTTGAATAATCCATTAGCATATGCTGCACCTTTTCTTTTTTCCTCGAAGTGGTGAGCTTGGTTAAGATAGTTTGGCCTTACCATCCAGCTATCACACTCGATGCCAAATGTGCTTCACTTTTGTTATATGTATTGTGCACCTGTTCTCTTCTAAATTGACAAATATCATTTGGGCACGCATGTCAAGGGTTCCAATATAACTGTGTATTTTGTTTCGAGTAGGTGGATAATGTGTGACATTTCGAATTGGTGTGCGTTACCATTCAGGATGTTCATGCAACCCAGACAGTTAATTTTCTTGTAATTGCAAATATGCAGAAATAATCTGCATATACATATTGGATACTCCATATATGGTTCTCATTAAATTTGAGGCCATTAATGGTGTACATTTGAAAACAAATGAATTCAGTTAAAGGACTAAATGTATTTTAGTGAATCCAATTTAATGTTCTATTGGAGCCAAATTCAAAAACATATTTTGGATCTTCATAGCAAACTTAATTATACAGTGGAGGTCACAGTATCCAATTTAATGTTCTATTGGAACCAAATTCAGAAACATACTTCTGATCTTCTTAGAAAACTTAATTGCACAGCAGAGGAAACAGCCACAGTAAAGTGTTCACATTTTGAAGCATGTTAGGTATGTTCAGGTGGGCATGGCATCAAATTTGTCCAAGTTCTGATCTTCTCCGATGCTTGGAGTTCCATGTACTTGTCTTCTTCTTGATGCACCTGGAATGCATAAAAATAAAAAACCCGCTTGTTGGTAAAACCATAATGGTTTAAAATGGAAGCTGCAGCTTGGCATTTTTTATAAGGCCATATCTTGTATCCTTTGGTGATTCTGGTCCATTTGAACATGAAAATATAGTTGAAGCTATAGAACGCAATCATAGGAATTAGCAAGGTTGTAAGTATGGTATCGGTCTGGCCCAAATTAAGATAGATATCATCTCGTCTCGTATCCTAAAAAATCTTAATTTTTAATAAAAAAATTTCTAAAAATTCTAAAACATCATGAAAAATCAGAAAAACCCTCTATGAGAGGCATAAGACATCATTAAAGATCAACTATATTACAAAAACAATGCAAAATATTAAATATCTTGCAATTAAAAACATGTTCATACTTTCATATTACATAAACAAAAATATGATGGCAATAGTTGCACTCGGTTTTCACTCATTACTTGAGTGCCCCATTGTCATGCCGGATCGTCTGTTCTCATCTTTGTTGGAGTGTGGAGCCTGATTTCTACCTTGATATAAATTTTAAATTTTAGTGGATCCAATTTACGATAAGTTGACGGGGGGTTACACGAGGGTAGCGCCCCCGAGGCAAACTTTTTTTAGAGGGTAGCTTTGTAATTTTATTCATAATAAAGATTTTTTACCTTAACCTACTTTCTTGAGTGAGAAAATGGTCAAAATATACTTATTTTAGCAAACCACAAAAGCCCCCTACTTTACGGACGGATCGACCCCCAAATCGCTCTCACCAGTCCTAGGGTGTATGAATACCTCTCTAATGACTTGTACACAAATGAGAGAGTCGTCCCTCAAGAGGTCCTTAAAATCCAAAGCTGAAAAATTATGATTCAAACCCTTTTTTAGTGCGTTGACCCTGTACGATACGGGATTGCATAGTAGGATGCATACGATACATATTCGACACGCACTCTTATCACGATATGAGTGCGTATCGTATCAATATTCCTCATAGTTACGATACATATCATAACGTATTGTACAATACGGTACACTGCATACAACATTGGGAATTAGCATTAAATGGTGTGAATGTTAATATGGTTTAACATGAAGGTCTAAAATAACACCCTATATTGCCATGGGAGGAATCTACATTTAACAGCAAGATTAATGGGAAAACTGCAGCATACCAGGCACTTTTATGAGCTAGTGTACAAGAACAATTACCACAAAACATGTCAGTTACATGAGCGTAAGGCATCAAGATTTTTTTCATCATTAAATTACTTGCAAAGAGTCAATTTAGTCATCTGTAGATAAGTGGGACGTAAGATTAGCCCTTCTGTTTATATGTGTTGGCTGCATATTATTTATGGGTAATGACACCAGTTTGTTCATCTAGTGCTTCTGATAGTTAACCCTCAAATTAGTGCTGCTGATCACTACCATTGGGTTTTGTCACTGAATTGTTATTTCCAAGCATCTCTAAGGGACCTATGAACTTCTATGCAATTGATGGGGCCAATTCTTGGACTGAAGTGTTTTTGACTTTAAATTAAAAGTGGATCATGAACTTGATTAAGTTTCCTTGCTGATACGAAATGAAAAAGCTACTTCTGCATAAAAACTGGCTTAAAAAGGAAAAGGAAAATTTCAGGAACTTATCTAGACCTTTTTCATCACATTTCTGCGTACAAAACATGGTTTTGCTTCTCTACACCAAAAGTAGCTCTTAAAAGACACGAATGAATACTTCATAACTTACTCACAGCAAGGATCCAAAGCAACTCTTTAAAGAATGCAGAACTTTAGTTTGACAGAAACGTATTTAATGAGTGTGATCAAAACCACACATTTTTCTTCAATCAGATAACTCCTGCAATTACACAGTAAACTCTTAAGCACTGCCTCTGGCTCAACATGTTGAAGAAAAAGAAACTTTGCTCCAGTGGAGAAAATAATGTGGAAGCAACCCAGAAGTCAATGAAGTATAAGAGCTTTATGAAATGCTATGAGAGGAGCAGACAAAGCAAAGATAAAGATAAAAAAAGATCAAATGAAAATAAAGTACAACTTTATGAACGTTAAAAGATCTCGAGGATAGAGTATCCGAGTTAGAATAGCTTTTTCTTAAACCAATAAAAGTAGTTGAGCTGACATGCTTTCTGGTGAACTATATATGGTCTCTTTGAGGTTAATAGAAGAGCTAAGAGAGGAGAAGACGAAACAAAGATCAAAGTGAAATAAAGTACTTTATTGAAGTTGATTAACCTTAGCAGATCTTGAGGACAGAGTAATAGTTAGAACAGATTTTTCTTAAACCAATAAAGTCAATTGAACTGACATGCCTTTTGGTGAACCATATGTGGTCTCTTAGAAGGATTAAAAGTAAAATAAGAAAGTAGCCAGCCTCCCAAATTAACAAGAGAAATGGCAAGCAATTTAAATTCACGTTGGCAAAAATTGTAAACTATCTAACAAAACATATTAGGATAGTCAATTTCTCCTGTGGCTAAACATGCATGGCAGCAATCATACTTGGATAACATTCAAGGCAGCAATGACATGCAGATTACATGGAATGGCAACACTAATACAAGATTAAGCCAATAGCCACTAGGGATGGCACTGGATCAGGGCAGGGGTGGGGGACAAGGTCTCCATCCCCACTCCGTCTCAAAATCCTGCCCTCCATCTAGGGGTGGCAATCGTGTCGGGTTGGCGGATTGTCGGGTCGACCCGACGGGTTGGCGGGTCAGCATACCTCAACCCAAACCCGACCCGTTTATTAAACGGGTCGGCTGTGGCAAACACGAACCCGACCCGTTTAATAAACGGGTAACCCGACACGACCCGCCAACCCATTTAATAATAAATGGGTTGGGTCGGGTAAACGGGTTCTCAGGTTCGCGGGTCAGGTTGACGGGTTGACGGGTCGGGTTGGCGGGTCGACGGGTTGGGTTGGCGGGTTGGCGGGTTGACCCACCCGCCTAACCCGTTTATTAAACGGGTCAGCCGGGTTGGCATATCCCCAACCCGAACCCGACCTGTTTAATAAACGGGTTACGCGGGTCGACCTGTTTATTAAAGGGGTTGGCTTAAGCCCAACCCCAACCCGCCTAAGAGGCGGGTTGGCGGGTCGTGTCAGAAATTGCCACCCCTACCTCCATCCCTGCATGGGTTTTGAATTTAACCTTCATCCCTGGTCCAAATGGGGCGAGGCAGGGCAGGCCCCGTTTCCCCTCGGTCCATTGCCATCCCTAAAGAAGGATTGGGGATGAGGCGGGGCAGGGCAAGGTGGGGATCGGGACAGGGTTGGGGCAGGGGAGAGCGTAAGTCCATCCCTGCACGGGTTTTGATTTTAACCTTCATCCCCGCCTCCATCCCAGTTTCATGTCCTCCATCCCCGGTCCAAACGGGGCGAGGTGGGGCAGGGCCCCGTTTCCCCCTGTCCACTGCCATCCCTAATAGCCACAATATTTTCAGATGCAGAGAAAACCTTCGACAACACAGAAGGGCAATAGTATGCAGATTAAGCCAATAGCCACATCTATTTTCAGATGCAGAGACGGCACATAAAAGGGCTTCTGGTTCAACTTGATAGCAAGCTCAATAAGGAACAGATAATATCAAATAAATTCAGAACCAGTTGCCAAAGTATCATTTGGCTTCAGGGTTCCAGGAATCCGTGGTTGTTGGTGAGTGGCAGGAAATTATATTGGTTGTTCATTTGCATGAGTTGCCCAATCATTGGGCGCTAATGAACAATTAAAGCATGCAACCAAAGACAAGAGCATTATAACTGAGCCTTGGTTTGATAAACATTTTCAATACCATTATAGTGACAAATATCGGCAAAAATTTTAAAATATCACAAAAAATCATGATATTTTGGCATGATACTTTAAAAAATCTTGATATTACATTCAAAATATTTTTTTCGTGGGGGATGATTTTTCCAAGAATTTTGCATCCCCACTTTAGCCAACTTTGCTAGATATCTTGCTACAGAGTTCGAATTATACTTTGGTTTTTGTTCAAAACTCTTTTAAAACTGTACAAAAAAGTCCTCACTTCATGAGGAATATCATGACCATGGTACCTCCCTTCTAGGAATTTTGTGAGTCTGGAGACGAGATCAGCCCTTCCATTCTCTAGGATAATCTTAGAATTGGGGTCCATCGAGTTGAGGATTCCTGGCCACCCGCATCATTCTCTGTCGTCCAAAGTGCCTCCCGTAGAAAAGCAACCTGCTTTAATGTAAAAATAGGTGTGATTACGAATGGTAAAGCCACAATACCAGGGAGATTGATACAGTCCATAGATGCTAATTAGGATCCATCCTAGTTTAGGAGGGAACCAGCAAACCAGTCGCCTCCATCGAACTGCAACAGCGTCCTCTGAGTTGTTTAGGATTCAAAGCACATGTTCTCTTAAAATGTGAATTCCTTCTTTTTGAATCTGGGATGGTTTCCACCTTTCACTGTCAAAGATCTGCTGGTTTCGCAATTTCCATACTGGCCAAATAATAATCTAGAAAGTCCTTTCCCAGCTCCACCGGATGAACTTATCTCTGAACTTGACTGAAAACGATGACTGTATATCGTTGTTGAGGTTCTCCGTTGGCTGTCATTTGATACCATACAGGCTTGTGGACATTTTCCATAGGAAGGCAGACACCGGGCATAGCAGAAAAAGATGACTTGATTTCTCTGCAGCTGCCTCGCCTAATTCGCATCGACTCGGGAATTGGACTCCCTGTTTGTGAAGTCTCTCCTGTGTGAGGAGCCAATCCTCTATGGCCCATCTAAGGGTTAAAGCTTCCCTTGGAAAGGCCTTTTTGACCCATATCATGCTGAATAGTTGGCTCTTCTGTCCATGTTCCCTTATAGCTTCCCAAATCGACGTGACAGAAAACTCGTCAGTTGGCATTCATCTAAGATTATTTCTAAGTATGTGAAATGAAGATAATAAAAAATTTATGAAAGCAAAATAAGATCTAACAAAGGTAGAATCAAACCACAACGCAAGAGTTTACGTGGTTCGGTCAACACGATCTACATCCACGAAGCACGAAGAGAATAATCCACTATAATAAGAGTAGAGAGTACAACATTCAATAGCTTGCCAAAAGCTAAAGAGAACAACAACAAAAGAATCACAAGAAAATGATACAAGATTATCTCTTGAGTGCACAACCCAGGTCAAAACACACACCATAACCAACACCTCTCTCTGAGGATCAATATGTAGTGACGAACCTTCTTCCCTCATCTTCTTCTCTCTCTTACTTCTTTTTTTGTCTTCACTCTGCACGCTGCACACTGCCACTCTGCTCACAACACTCTACACTTGCACACAGTCACTGCACCCCTTTTTATAGATGATATAGAACCTTCTAGATGTGAACCTTCTAGACTCATTTCAGAAACCGAAGAGGTTTTGACCCTTCAACTTCTTTTGCATTAATGAGGAGCAGTGGGAGGTTATACCACTTCCCTATGTCATTAATGGAGGAATAGGGCTGGACCCAACAAACTCTCCCTCCAACCCAAGGGGTTACTCCAATACAACTAATCAACTGGAGTTCATGCCGGCCCGCTGTCGACATATATTTTGTTTCTCCATCGATAAGGCCTTTGTCAGCATATCTATACCATTATCATTTGTGGAGATCTTTGCAAGATGAAGCAAATTTTTCTCAAACACATCTCAGATCCAAAGGTACCTGATATCTATATGCTTTGATTTTGAGTGAAAACTCAGATTCTTGGCGAGATGAATGACACTCTGACTGTCGCAGTACACCAAGTACTTGTCTTGCTCAAAACCCAACTCCTTCAAGAATCTTTTCATCCACAACATACCTTTACAAGCTTCCGTAAGAGAAATGTACTCTACCTCAGTAGTAGACAAAGCAATACATCTTTGCAATTTTGACTGTCATGACACAACTCTCCTTACAAAAGTGAGTACAAAACCTGATGTGGACTTCCTCGTATCAATATCTTCAGCCATATCTACATCTGTATCACTTGTCAAGACAGGTGGTTCACCCCCAAAGCTTAAACAAACTTTGGAGCTCCCGCTGAGATATCTAAAGATCCACTTTAGTGTTGCCCAATGCTCTTTTCCTGGATTTGCAAGAAATCTGCTAGCAACACCCACTGCATATGCGATGTCTGGTCTCGTACATACCATCACATACATCATGCTTCTGACTGCTGAAGCATAAGAAATGTTCTTCATTTTCTCCTTCTCCTCATCACTTGATGGACTCTGCTCTGAGTTCAACTTAAAGTGACCTGCAAAAAGAAAATCAACTGGCTTTGCATTGTTCATACTGAACCTGTCCAATACCTTTTCGATGTACTTCTCTTGTAATAACCATATCTTCTTGTTTTTTCTATCACGAGAAATCTGCATGCCCAATATTTCTTTTGTTGGCCTCATGTCCTTCATTGCAAATGTCTTACTCAGTTCCTTCTTCAGCCTGTCAATTATAGACATATATTTCTCAAGGATAAGTATATCATCAACATATAATAAGAGAATAACAAAATTCTTACCAAACCATTTGATGTAGATACAATGATCTGAAGCCAATCTTTTGTATCCATTTTTAGCCATAAATGAATCAAATTTCTTGTACCACTGTCTTGGAGCTTACTTCAGCCCATACAAACTCTTTTTTAACCTGCAGACAAGATTTTCTTTACCTTTGACTTTGAAGCCTTCTGGTTGCTCCAAGTATATCTCCTCTTCCAAATCACCATGGAGAAAAGCAGTCTTCACATCTAGCTGCTCAATCTCAAAGTCCAAGCTAGCAACAATACCTAGAGCAACACGAATAGAAGATATTTTAACAATAAGAGAGGAAATCTCTTCAAGTCAATACCTTGCTTTTGACCAAAGCCTTTCACAACCAATCTAGCTTTGTACTTTGGCTGAGAACATTGTTCTTGAGTCTTCAACCTGAAAACCCACTTGTTCTTTAAGGCCGTTTTGTCTTCTAGTAGTTCCACCAAGTTATAAGTATAGTTCTTCTGCAATGCATCCATCTCATCATGCATAGCTATTAGCCACTGCTCTTTCTGCTCACACTCTTGTGCATCTTGGTAACTCTCTGATTCACCTGCATTAGTAAGCATCACATACTCATGTAGAGAATACCTTCTTAAAGGTTGTGACTCTCTGGAAGATCTTTTTAGCTGGGGTTCTGGAAGAGGTTGCTCTCCAACTTCTTCCTGCTCAACATGGCCCGTAGGTAAATCAACATCAACCTCTGCATCATCTTCCTGCACTGCTCTTTCTTCAACTTGTGCCACTGGAGGAGTAACTAGATCCAAGTAGATAGATCCACCCGCAGAAGTCAGAATTGGCACATCTTTCTTGATATTTTTAAGTGTCTAGTCTTCAAAGAATACCACATCTTTGGATCTGAATACCTTTTGTTTCTCTAGATCCCATAGCTTGTAGCCGAATTCAGCATCACCATATCCTAGAAAAATGTATTGCATCATCTTATCATCAAGATTGGACCTCTCCTCCTTGGGGATATGTGCAAATGCCCTGCATCCAAATACCCTTAGGTGCTTGTAGAACACATCCTTTCCTAACCACACCCTATTTGCAACATCATTTGCTAAGGCATGACCAAGAGACAAGTTGACCACATCAACTGTTGTCCTTAAAGCCTCGCCCCAGAATTTCTTTGGTAGCTTGGACTATGCAAGCATACACCTGATTCTTTCTGCAATTGTACGATTCATCCTTTCTGTAACTGCATTATGCTGACGGGTACTTGGAACTGTCAACTCATGGCAAATTCCATAAATTTTATAATATTCATGGACTGGACCTGTGTACTCGCCACCATTATCTGACCTGATGTATTTTAGCTATTTTCCTATTTTCCTCTCAACCATAGCATGTAATTGCTTTAATATATCAAGAACCTGATCATTGGTTTTCAGAGGGTATGCCAAAACCTTCCTGGAGAAGTCATCTATAAAAGTAACAAAATAAAGTACACCACTGAAAGTTTTCATATCAGTAAAACCATTAGCAGTTTTTGTTCTCAGAGGATCACAAACATCAGTATAAACTCACACCAGAATGAGAGATTTTTTATGAAAGGCATTTCTAACAAAAAATACTCTATGTTGCTTACCAGCTAAGCAATGAACACGCGAGTTTAGATATGTACCTTTGAACTCTGAAAGTTGCCCCCCCCCCTTAGCAAGAATCTGCAAGCCCTTCTCACTCATGTGGCCTAATCAACTATGTCACAAATCAATAGAAGAGTCGCCAACTGTATTCAACTGTCCCTTGCATACCTTGCCTTGCATCTTGTAAAGAGTACAACACATCTTTCCTCTGGCCTGAACCAATTACCCGCTGCTGAGTTTCCACTGTCCTTGGATGAAAACACTGCTTATGCCCTATTCATCAAGCTTTCCTACTGAAAGCAAATTCAACCTCAAGTCTGGAACATGTCTGACATCCTTGAGTACCAACATGTACCCAAGACTCGTCTGGAGATGAATATCTCCAATCTCTACAATTTCTGATGTTTCTGTGTTTCTCATTCAGACAACACCAAAATTACCGGTCCTATATGTACTGAAATACTCTCTCTGTGGTGTGATATGATACGAGACTCCTATGTCTTTGACTCAATCTATATCCTGGCACACACAAATACATGGATTATTATTAGTAAACAAAATCACAAGCTCACCTTCAACTGTGGATGTGGTATTTTCTTTGGCTTCTGATGATTCTTTCTCTTTCTCCTTTTTTTTATTTTTCTTTGTCTCTTTGCACTGATTTTGGAAGTGCCCTTTTTTCTACAATTGTAGCAAGTGATGCCATTCATTGACCTGGACTTGCTTCTATATCTGCAGTCATTTTTTCTGTCCTTTGACCAACCTCTGCCTTTGGATGAACCCACCATCAATCCTTTACTAGAATCCTCATTTAGTGATGGTCTTCTCCTAATTTCATTTGAAATAAGGGTACCTGTGACATCTTCCATATCTAATGTTTCTTTCCCATAAATTATGGTTCTCACAAGATGCTCATAGGATGAAGACAATGAGGTTAGTAACTGATGATGCGTTAATTATGCGCAATTATAATATATTTTTATTGCATAAAAGCATCATTTATAGGTTTAGAACCCACACTTAGATGCGTATAGATGTCATTGATCTATAGTTCAAATTTCGTTCGAATCAAACTTAAAACGAGAGAGATATTGTATTTTTAGTGAAACGGATCGAACCTCGGGGAAAAATGAGGCATTTTGGATCCAACTGGTCCGTTTGAGCCTTGGATCTGGGCCAAAAACACCTCATGCCAGCCCATTTACGTTTTTAGAATACCTTTGCTAAAAACCTCTCCAGAAAAGGGCGCCCAGCTAAAAAGTATCTTTTAATCTCTTTTTTGGAAATTCCAGAAAAAAGGCTCTTTTGTTTAAAACGAAGAGACGCCCAAGAGGAGAGGGGTCTTTGTCTGAGAAATCGTTCCCTAGGAGCCCTACTCTTACTCCTTATTCTTCTCTCCCAGCCACCATCACGCCTCCTTCTTTTTCATCCTCTGGTTTGCCGAAGTTGCAACATCAATTGGAGTCGCCGCCACTCCTCTTCCACCATTTCTACCGCACATACCTTCCTTGTCTTCTCCCCTTGTTGGAACTAATGCCTCATGCTCCATTTTGCAGGAACTAGCAGCTATGGAAGGACTCCAGCCATGTCATGGGTGTTGTCTGCCCTGCCATAGCTAGTCGGCCCTATCCCCATCCGACTTTCTCCTTTCACCATTGGATTCACGCCACCTTCGGAGTTTCACTTGCTGCAAGTTCCAGCTTTCTGCAACAAAGCAGGGTTAAACAACATCAACGAGGGTTATTTTGGCTCAAGTTCCATGGAAAATTCCGCTCATCCACTACCCCCTCATTCATCGGACGACCAGATTACGGTTAGTCTTCCCTTTCCCATTTCTTCTAGCATAAAATCCCCAATATGCTTGTGGTTTTCGGTTTTTATTTTGAATTGTCTGCGTTTTCCCTGTTTTTCTAGCCTTAGTGTAGGTATGGTGGTGCTGGAACCAGCACATAGGTCGAGTCTAGGTTGTAATGTCAATTGTTGTTTCCTTACTTTTGTTTCTTTTGAAATCAAAGAAGATCGATTTTATCTATTATGCCAAAATCGACTAGATTCACTCTAGCCGATTGATGTATTTTTAATAGTTTAAATAGTTTAGCTAGTTAGATTTTTATGTATAAATTTTTAGTGCAGTAGCTGTGTTCTTTTGCTATAAAATTATATATCATATTTAGGATTGTGCAAATGCCTAAAATCGGGTAGAGTGATTCCACCCGATTTTTGTGCTTGTGTTTTGTGTAATCAGCCTAGGTCTGTGTATTTCCTGTGTTAACTGCAACTCTGCAGTATTTTAATTGTTAATTAGTGAGTACTTATGTTGTAGTAGTATAGGTTTAATTGTGTCCTAGGTTGAATCATGATTTAGTATTGTTTGTAGGTATATTTACAATATGCGATTTTAGGAATTTTGATTAATTAAGGTTATGCGGCTTAGGTTTTCAGTTTAGCATTAGAATAGTTATGTACTTGCTAAAATGTAAATGTATTCAATGTCAATTTGAGTTTATTTATTGAATGTAGTTTACGAATTAGTTTGGTTAGTGCATTAGCAATAGTTAGGATTAGGTTAATATGTAACTTGAATTGATAGTCAATTTCATTTTTAAGCTTGTTGTTTCAATGTTAACTAATTAGTTTATGTTAAGTAATTACATTAGATTAGTAATGACTGCATTTTAGTTAGTCTATTTAGCTTAACCTAGCATTTTGCTTTAATATTAATGTCTATTTCTCACACATAATATAGGTAATTAATCTAGATTCTATTTTCTTAGTGTAATTAGTTATATTTTCTATTAGTTAGTGGATATTAGGCCTGTAAATGATTGTGGTTATATATAATGCATTTGAATGGTGCATACACTGGGTTTTGATGAATGAATAGTGCACTGAATTCGATTCCAGAATGTTACATGGATTCACACTCATTGCTTTAAGTGTTAATTTTCTGAGTTCTTGCAATATTACTATTCTATGCTATTTGTTAATGTGTTAGCTATGTGCAAACCAAAAATCAACTCGTTTAGAGTTGATTTGGTTTGCCTTTTAAGCATTTTGCAAAATTAGGTTTTTCGCGATTTTAGATTTCGGGTCAAATGGTTCTAGAATTTGTATTGAACTTGAAATGCTTATATCTGGAGTTTCCGAATGAGTTTTTCAATTCCATAAAGTTCGACAGACTCTTGAGTCTATCAGAAAGAGAACAAAAGAGAAATATTTAGAATCAGACCTCGTTTGCCCCTTTAAATTCCCTATTTGCGATAACCTATCAGAGTCCCATTTTGCACTATTTAAGGGCAAAGCAGTCATTTACCTAGTTGTCTTATTTTACGTAGTTTTTAGTATTTTCTAACGTATAGTTGATGAACTAATAGTAGTTAGACTAGTTAGGATTGGTTTACTTAGTTTAGTTAGAAATTATAATTTTAGTTTTCTTTGTTTTTAATTATAGTTTAATACAATAATTAGTTTAGAAATAGTTGTAGATGTAACTTAGAATTAAAGATTGACTTCATACTGACTCTTTATTTTTGTTCTTTTAGGTTGATAAGTTAAAAACAAATCTACAAGTGTATTTAGAATGTGAGTGCAGATGCACATGTGGTGAAAAAACAAAATTACCCCTGACGATCTGGAGAAGACTTAGCAAGCTGTTTTAGTTCATTTTCATTTTTTGATTGTCATTTAATTAGAATTGTAATGTTAACGTAAGTGTAAACAATTGTGATATTAATAAATTAAAGTTTTATATTTTAATGCGAAGGTATCCCGTTCCCTGTGGATTCGACCCGTACTCGCCACATCCGTGGAAAGTCAGTTTATTATTACTTGATTGATGATTTTATAAAATGATTTCAATGACAAAATAATGTTTTAAAACAATGCTTACAAAATAACCATTAGTAACAACAAAGTTTTATCCTTATCTTCAAGTTTAATATCCAAACTAAACAGATCGACAATAATCTTATTAAACACACTGAGATAGTCAAGAATGTGAGTATCTTCCTTCATACTAAGACTATAAAGTTGTTTCTTGAGGTGTAACTTGTTAGTCAAGTTCTTGGTCATATAGAGACTCTCTAGCTGCAACCACAATCCCGTTGTTGTTCTCTCTTTCATCACGTTACACATGACTTCATCTGATAGACACAACTCAACTACACCAGCGGCTCTCAAGTTAAGATCATCTCATTCATCATCGGTCATGGTTTCTGGCTTATTCGCCTCCCTGACAAGAGCCTTGTGCAACCCTTGCTGTGCAAGTAGAGCCTTCACCCTTTTTTGCCATAAAGAGAAGTTTTCTTTGCCATCAAACCTCTCCACCTCAAACTTGGAGCTAACTGACTTAGAAGACATGTCTTTCTACGAACTTGTCACTGATACCACTTGAAGAGAAATGAAGACAACAAAAAATTTGCGAAAGCAATATAGGATCTAACAAAAGCACAATCAAACCATAACACAAGAGTTTACGTGGTTCAGTCAACACGACCTACATCCACGGGGCACAAAGAAAATAATGCACTATAATAAGAGTAGAGAGTACAATGTCCAATAGCTTGTCAAAAGATAAAGAGAACAACAAAAGAATCACAAGAAAAGAGGGATACAAGATTACCTCTCGAGTGCACAACCCGGGTCAAAACTCACACCACAACCAACACCTCTCTCTGAGGATCAATGTGTGGTGACGAACCTTCTTCCCTCCTCTTCTTCTCTCCTCTCTCTCTCTCTCTCTTACTTCTTTTTCTCTCTTCACTTTACACGTTGCACACTGCCACTCTGCTCACAATACTCTGCCCCTTTGTTCACAACACTCTACACTTGCACACAACCACTGCACCCTCTTTTGTAGATGACATAGAGCCTTCTAGATGTGAGCCTTCTAGACTTATTTCAGAAACTGAAGGAGTTTTGACCATTCAACTTCTTCTACATTAATGGGAAGCAGTGGGAGGTTATACCACTTCCCCATGTCATTAATGGAGGAATAGGGCTGGACCCAACAGTCTGAACATTAACTATCATCTTCACAACAATTGGAACACAAAAAACAAACTCTACAAAGCAGCATCGACGAGCTTGAGCTATGTCTAGGGTCGATAAACTTGATAGCTCTCAAACTATGATACATAACCTCCGTTGTGTTTGGGGAGAGGTTCAGCAAGAGTCCTTGGGAGCATATGGGTCAAACCAAAATTCGATTTCAGAACCCCCCACCAATCTCTCATCTTACATGATCTAAAATAGCATCAGAACTGTGTTTCACCCCTCTCCACCCATACAAACCTCTATTGCGATGAATCAGAATACATGCTATATTCTCTCTCTTAAGCTCCTGACGCCCAACCTCCTTCCTCGTGGGGTTTGGAGACTTTGTCCCAACACATCAGATGCACATGCTTTTGAGTTGCAAGTCTTGCCGAAAAAAATTACAGACAATGGACTCTATTGTTCTTATGATGTTAACTGGGAGAAAGAAAGAGCCCATCAAAAATAACGGGAAAGATTGTAGAACTGACTTGATCAACACCACTTTGGCAGCTATAGATAAATGATTATCGTTCCATGATTCTAACTTGGAGCAAAATTTGTTCATGAGAGGCGTGCACATCATCATTTTGAGTCTCCCTTTTAAAATTGGCAGGCCCAGATAGGTGAACGGGAGCTCCTTGGATCACCATCCATTCCAGCTTGAAATGGTGTTGATTCCGTGATGAGATATATTAGATGGCACAAATAGTGTCTTTTCAGGCTTTCAAAATCGGATCTATCTGGGTTTCGATCAGCCAGTCGCCTGCATTACCCATGTTGTTCACCAAAAAAGCCTTCGTGCAGTCAGTGGCGGTACCATCTTTGTCATCGCCTATTTTCGGTGGATGTTCAAGCTTGCCCAGTGCTCTAATCGCTTCCCACTCCTCTCTACCGCCATCATCGTCTTTGGTAGGTGCTCCCGAAGATGGTGGAAATCCTACCGTTGATGAATGCTCTATTGGCGCTCCTTCTAGAGGTGCTTTGACGATGCATGGTGATGTTGGTGCTCCTCTCAGGAACCCGTTATTTTGGAATCTGCCCTCCTTCCTGTTCTCACGCAGGTGGCTTCTCGGTTCTTAATCCTTTTAGCCGCCAAGAGCCTTTTTGTTTGGCGCTATCGAGGCTTTTGGGAATCTGGCCTATGATGATGGCACTCATGCCCAATAATTTGCCACCATCCCATATCCACATGCTCACATTTCTAATTCGTCTATTGTCAAGGTCGTTGTGCCATTATCTGTCGGCGCCTCCGCCCGTGCTCCTGTTTTGCACAATTTTGTGACGGCTTCTGGAGACATGTGGCTCTCGTAAGCATCAGTATTTTAGGAACTCACACTTCATCATTTTCCCATGCAGGCATTTCGATGGCCTGGCCGTCCACGTTATGGGTTTCAATGCCCTATCTTATCGAGCTATCAACTGCATGGTGATCCGCTTGCAGACTCCTTTTATCCTATCTCCCACAGACTTCGTGTTTTATCACCCTTCGCATCTGGCAGTTGGCCACAGTTCATCTGAGGAGCCGGTTACTTTTAACTCTAGAGACTCATCTCCTGCGAGTAATGATCCTATAGTAGGGCAAAGTCATCTCTTTTCTACGTTGGGTATTGAAGTTGTTGAAGTTGCCCAGTTTCTTGATGTTTCTATTTCCATGCAATAGCTGCTTCATATCTCAGATGTCATGCTTGCATCTGTTGCTGCGGTCTCCGACCTTCTCCCTTCCTCTGCGGCAACCTCATCTGGGGTCGTTCTCCATATGCTGACTCCCAACTTATTCCCTCAATCAGGTGTTGGGGCCTATTCTGCCCGCCGAGGGCGTCGTTGTAAGTTGCACACCTCAGCCTCCCATGATGGTGGTTCTCCTCAGCTTTCAGCCAGAGCTCACACCCCTCAGAGTTTTGTTGGCTTTTAGCTATGAAGGCTCTATGCTGGAATATCAGAGAGTTGAATTCTCCTGACAAGCTAGATTTGCCAGGAAAAGCCAGATCTTATTGCCCTATGCGAAACAAAAATGGAAGACATCTCTCGCTCTGTTGTTTTTGAAATTTGGAGAGGGGCAGGCTTCTTCTTTAAGCCCGCGGTCCATTACCCTGGTGGTATTCTTATTCTCGCAAAGCCTTCCCTTGGTATCTCTCAAGTCGTCGATGGCTTGTTCTCTCTTTCAATTGTCCTTTCCTTAAAAGCGAGAACCCTTACAACAGTGATCACTATTGTCTATGGCCCCAACCGTCCTCCCCTTCGACCCGTGCTATGGTCCGATTTGAGTAGGATTATTAGTTCTTTTAGGGAGCTTAACCTTCTTATGAGGGACTTTAACTGCTTGTTGTCTATTCATGACTCAAATCAGGTGGAACAGAATGAAAGGCGATACCGCTAGGTAAGTCAAATTGATTGATCAATTTCAAATTATATTAATTCCTGTCAAGGAAGGAAGTTATCTTACACAAATTGAATTATGTGCTAGATATGTCGCAAAGTGCTTGACTTGCCAACAAGTCAAGATTGAACACCAAAGACCTGGAGGCATGGTACAACTGATGGAAAATCCTCAGTGGAAGTGAGAGAATATCACCATGGACTTTGTAATGGGATTACCCCAAACACAAAGAAACCACGATGCCATTTGGGTCATAGTCGACAGACTTACCAAATCGGCACATTTTCTGCCAATGAGGAAGGGACAATAATTGGAAATCTTGACAGAGTTTTACATTCAAGAGATAGTAAAGCTACATGGTGTACCGATTTCAATCATCTCGAACAGAGATCCTCGATTCACTTCTCAATTGTGAAGACAACTTCAGTCTGCGTTGGGTACTAAATTGAAATTTAGCATGGCTTTCCGTCCCTAGACTGACGGACAATCGGAAAGAACCATACAAACGTTAGAAGACATGTTGCAAGCTTGCATATTAGACTGGAAGGGTAAGTGGGATACTCACGTGGTATTAGCCGAATTCGCTTATAACAACAGTTACCACGCAAGCATCAGAATAGCCCCATTTGAAGCATTGTATGGAAGACCCTGCAAATCACCAATACACTAGAACAAGGTTGGTGAAATGACAGTCGAATCTCCAATAGTACTCTAAGATTATACTGAACAGATCCAAAATATTCAGAATAGACAGTGTGCAGCTCAAAGTTGACAGAAAAGCTATGTGGATCAACGACGCAAGGAGCTCTCCTTTGAAGTGGGAGATTTGGTATTTGTGAAAGTATCGCCGATAAAGAGTGTCTTCTGATTCAGCAAAAAGGGAAAGCTTAGTCCTAGATACGTGAGACAGTTCAGCATATTGGAACGAATCAGTGAGACAACATACCGAATGGAGTTACCTTCTCAATTTGCAAATATTCATAATATTTTTCATAAATCAATGTTGCGGAAATACATACCAGATCCCTCACACGTGATTTGTTTCAAGGATATTCGAGTACAGGAAGACTTAATAGTGGAAGAGCGACCGATTGAAATTATAGATCGTAGTGAACGAGTGATGTGAAACACAACCATTCCGCTGGTTAAGGTCCGATGGCAACATCATGGGCTTGAAGAATGTACCTGGGAGCCCGAAGAAGCAATGCAAGAGAAATACCTTGACTTGTTTGTATCTAACTTATAACGAATTTTGAGGACAAATTTCTTTTTAGGGAGAAAGGATGTAAAATCTCAAAAATTTAAGTATTTTCAACAAATAAATAAGAGAGAAAGAATGGCTTCAAATATGAAATATCAAAATATAGTAAGGGTTGTAGGTTAGATATTTTGAAAATCGAAGTCGCTTTCGATAAGGAGGTCACCAAGACGTTATAGACACCTAAAAGAAATAAGCGGCAATCAAAGAGCCAACAAGTGACAGAGTAGTGACGTGGTGGAGCGCAACGCCAAACGTGGAGACAACCCAAGTTCGAAACTCCATAGTACAAGAAGAAGACATGTGTAAAAAAATGGCATTTTTGAAAATTTTGCCCAACAGTTAATAATGGTTAAATACAATAACGTTGCAAGAATATGTAACAAAACATGCAATAACGCACTGATGGAGTTCGTTGCCCCTTAGAGAGGAGAACTCCGGTTCAAATTCTCCTGTGCGCAGGGTTATTTTTGCCAAAAATATTCTTTATTGCATTTTTTTTAATTAAAAAAGATTTAGTAACTCCTCATTTAAGAGGGCTTAAATAAGGAAAATGTGGTTTCAAGGTAAGATGGGCTGGGCGATTTTCCCAAAAGGGAAACCCAGCCAATGCTTTGAAGATGGAGAACTGTTTCACGTTGGGAATTTCTCCATTTCCCACGAAATTCGAAGTAGAGGGGGGGGGGGGGGGGGTTACAAGGGTATTGAATGGGGGATGATAGTTTCAAGAAAGAAAGAAAAAATGGAAAGGAGAGGGAACTTTACAAAAAAATCAAATTGGTGGGTTCATCTTCTCTTCACGAGTTTCCCTATTCCAGCCATTCACATTTTCCTTTTCTTCAGCCATTACTCCTCCATTAGAGACGTGAATCGAGAACTTCCGAGTACCTTCTAGTTGAACGACACGAGAAGGTGTGTTGACCATGTGAGAAAGAGAAGACGCTCCAGTCTGAAATTTGTTTTTTCTACAACCAGGTAGGGGTACAGTTTCTTTACACTAGCTCGTGTGCAGTGACATTGGATACTGTATGTGTTTGAATACCTATTCATACCACGTTAGGTAGAGGACAATCTTTGTTCCTGTTTCATATGCATGTAAGGGTGCTTTCTTTTCTTGAAATTTTATTAAATAGCAGTGTAGCACTAAAATTGTAGCTATCATACTCCGTATGCGTACAAGCATCTCAATTAGATTTCTGCTTTGTTGAGATTTGATTTATGTTATTGGGTAGCAATGAAAATGAATATGCAGTGAAATATTATATGTAGTTTTACAAAAAAAACATACTCATAAGTATTGGATTATGGGTCTGCATACTCTAGCCTGCATTTCCATGACAAAACTTTTTCTTTGCGCGCCATTGAACTTTTGGTTTGGATGCTTAGGAGGGTTGCTCTTACGACGGTAAGATGCTGGACGGATCAATCAGCCTGTGTGTCCTCTGTTACGGGTAGACAACCATTCATGCTACATTCGAACATGGTGAATGTTCATCTGTCGAAACTACATAATTCCAGCCTAAAGATAAAAAAAAATAATATATCTCACAGAGAGCCGTGAGACCCTATTGATAATTCAATATCTAAGTTGAGTCCATGCTAATATCACATAGAGTGAGCCAATTCGGTCATGGATCAAGTGCATAAAACATTTCCATCAGTGCACTGTTAGACCCTGCTATCCACATATTAGTCACACAGAATACCTAAAAAACCATACCAAATGATTCTATAAAGTATGGTACCAAGTACTAAACAATGTAACGTCGATTAGGTAGTTCATGCATGAAACAACCAGAAGTATACATATGAAGTTATATGAAAATGCAACTTCAGACTAGTACGATAGTGGGTTTAGTTGAACGCCTGGAATTTTTATGACGCATTGGAATAGGGTTCAAGGCTGAAACAAACTAAGTATAAGCAATATATCAAAAGGTCAATTTAAATTCATTATGGCCAGACCTAAAACATCCCAATGTTAGTATAAGGAGTCAACCGATTGAAACAACTTCAACTTGTTCAAGTTGGGGCCCAAACTGAGGTTTCTTTTCCCCAATGTTGTCATATGTTTGGCCTTCAACAACACTCAGACCTGACCCTAGTGGTCAATCTGACTGGTCAGGGTTCAGATCTGGCCCTACTGCTATAGCCGTGGCAAGGATGCTGAACATCTCATGTGGAACTCAATATTGGTTAGCTAATAATGTAATAGATGGAAAAAAAATCTGGTATGGCAACTAGTTGCGGTTATAGCCCGCAGATTGGGTACCCGGTGTAGCTTGCATCAATGCCTCTTACGTACTGCTGAAGCTGTAGTAGCCAGGCTGCGTGCCACAGTGGAGCATGCTCTGTATTGGTCGGCCTGATAGACCGCAGGTCAGTAGACCCTGTTGGACGATTTAAGCACGACAAAAATGATTAGCCATTGTGTTAGATATTGATAGTTGTTCGCCTAGAATCAAGGCAGACAGTTGGCTTGTTTCGTAAATGGTTACAATCGCAAACCGCAAATGGTTCCACCATTCAGGTTACGGCAAACTCACTTGCTCCCTGTCGTGGATTGGTGGCTGGGATGTTACCGTTGCAACCAGTGGGTCAAACAAGTTAGTGAACCCACTAGTGCCAACATCAAACCTATTATAAATCTGGTGATTTGAGTCTAAAGCATTGGGCTAGTGGTTTTAACCGCTACTACCTCTCCCTTTGGGTCCTGAATGACCACGCTGGTGGCTATGTGGTGGTTGAGAAGGATTTTGGCAAGGAGCATCTCCTAACAAGAGGAATGGTGTGTGAGTGCCATTGTGGCGATTTGTTGCATAACCATAAATTAACCTCTTGGTTAGGCACCAACACTCATCTATGAAAGAATACTCATGGCAACGACCAAAATCTGACATTTGAGACCACCATAGTGTGTTGGGTATGCCTTGCCATTCATAAAACCAATAAATGAACTTTTAAAAGAAGCTATTGAGGGTGAGACTTGGGTATACCGTGCAACAGTATCTGTTACAAGTTCTTATAGGGGGTTTTGGGTATACCGAAGTGGTATATGTTACTGGATTCTCATGGTTCTGGGTATACCGGACGTCGGTGTATGTTACCAGACCCATGGTCCACCTTGGAGAGGGTGGATGGTACAAACTCCGTGGGACATCTTTAGTTTGTGAGAGTGAGGCGTCTCACTCGGTCTCCAGTTCTCGGAGTTAGGGGGCCAGGACTACCAATGCATCCTAGGTGGTAGGTCCAAGTCTTCTGTAGAAGTGTCATTGGGTGCATCCAAATTCAAAATTCTTGCCATCTGGGGATCTCTCTTGATCGTGCACCGTCTCCTTTTGGATATTCGTACGGCTAGTTATACAGGGTATTAATTGGAATCACATAATAGACCCTTGTGTAATCTCGGTCTGCTACGATGTCAAATGCCTATGCGTACCCACAGGGTTAAGAATAAGAATGAGAATAATATTAATAATGATAATGGTGACACATGAAAAAGCAACATACGAGTAAAGAACTTAAGAAATGACCTCCTATGATCATTTCACATCACACCTTGTTAGTTTTGTTTCACACTTATACTAATGCAGTGTATATTTGATAATTGAATTTCAGTATTAGTAATGGTTACTCTTTTATTAATGTCACCACATGCTTTTGTTCACATGACACTCCACACCTGTATATTGAATTGTATTTTCTACTCAGACAAGGGTTTAGTCTGACCCTTAGTGGCTTATCATTTTACAGGTGAAGATTAAACAAGGCATGCGACGCAGTGAAGGTAGCGTCACTAGTAATGGAGTCATGATACTACTTTTCATATTGTTCTAAGGAAATAAAAGGATGATTTTAAAACCCTTGATTGTAATAATGTAGTATTTGAACTCTGAAAGATGATATGCCATTTCTGTTCTGTAGCCCTCCATTTAATTAACTAGTGATGCTTTTATCTGTTTTCGCTAAAAAATAATAAATAAATAAAATTTTCTACTTAAATATTTGGGGTGTTACAGCTCAAGAGAGTCCACCTATGAATTCAATACTCTTATCCAGCCATGTTAAAAGTGTGTTACTAGCTGAACCATCTCATATATCCAATCCATAAACCATGTTACCTCTTGAACCATCTAACCAACCTAGTCCTGCAAGTGAGTCTCCAGGCAATGAACCTTTAGTTGTCCTCTCAACTCCTGCACCTCCCAGATCCCATTATACGGTTATAAGGTCTCAGGATGGTATATTGAAACCTAGATTATTTTTTTGTTCTAAATATCCCATTGTTTTCTTAAGTAAATTGAGTCAAGATGATCAAGAATTGTCTTCCTTTAGTCAAGTTGTTTCTGAACCTAAATGATGTCATGCAATGAAAGAAGAAATTAAAGCTCTACACCAAAACAAAACTAGGACTCTTGTCCCTTCTGAGGAAGTCATGAATCTTGTTGGTTATAAGTGGATTTACAAGGTTAAATGACACTCAGATAGAACCATAGCTTGGTATAAGGCACACCTAGTAGCCAAATCAACAAGGGTTGGCTGCTTTAAAACATTTTTCCTTGTTATTAATTCTACATCCGTTTGAATGATTTTATCTGTTGCTATTAGCTTGGGATGACCCATTCATCATATGTTAATAATGTTTTTCTGTATGGTATTTTAAAATAAGTGGTTTATATGAGTCAACCACTTGGTTTTGAAGATAAGCAACATCTTAATTTTGTATGCAAGTTGAATTACGTCGTCTATGGGCTGAAATAGGCTCCTTGAATATGGTTCGAGAGACTTCGTGTGTACCTGGATAAGTTGGAATGTATTGAATCTAAGGCAAATTCATCCTTAATTATTTATCACAAGAATAGTTTTTATATGTTTTTTCTCATATATATTGATGATATTATTATTATAGAGAACTCATGAGAATGTTAGATAAGCTATCTACCATTTTGGCAGTGAATTTTCTATCAAGGACTTGAGTCCACTACACTACTTTCTTGGGATTGAAGTGGTTCACAAGCCCTCAGGGATAGTGTCGTTCTAGAGAAAATATATTCTGAATGTTTTAATTAGAATAAGGATGACAAACTACCAACTTGTAGTGACTTCTACTGCTCTTAATGTGGTTCTTTCTAAGCATGATGATACTCTATTAGAAAATGCAACTTAGTACATAAGCATCGTTGGGGCCTTGCAGTACGTTACCTTCACTAGACTATATATAGCCTACTTGGTCAATAAAACTTGTCAGTTTAAGATATCTTAAAGAGACCTTAAATCTGGGTTTGCAAATTTAGAAGTCAAAATCTCTTTGTTTAGCTACATACTCATATGCAAATTGGGCAGGGTGCCCAAATGATCGTAAATCTATCAATAGTTATTTGACCTTCATGAGATCAAATCTATTGTCTTAAAGATCAAGCAATACACTTGCCAGGTCCAGTACATAAGCTGACTATAAGGCAGTGGATAAAGCAAGTTGTTGGCAAAGCTTAATGTGACATCTAAAGAAGCACCTAGTTTTATGGTGTGACAATCGGGTTACTACATATTTAACTGCTAATCCTGTATATGTATATCATGCCCTAACTAAACATATTGAAATTGACTCACTTTGTTCGAGAAAATATCTTAAGAGGTAACATTATTGTGAAGTTCATTCCTTCTCCAAATCAATTGGCTGATATCCTCGCCAAACCTCTGGCATAACCAAAGTTCGGTTAGTTTAGAGATAAGCTCAATCTCAAAGAGATCAATTAGAAAGGACATGTTAAGAAAACAAACCTACATTCAGCTAATCCAAAAAGACTCTTGCCCAAATCTAGGATCCAACGTTTGTACAAAGTCTCAGGTGATGAATCTTAGAGAAACAATGATTCCCGGCAGCAGGAGGTCTCTTCATACGAAGACTCCTCACCAGAAGACGCCAACCCCAAGTGGGATGCCTACTGGGACTCCGCTCCATCAGGGAGGTCAATCTTGTATGGATTCCAAGAAGCTTATGAATTATAGAGTGCACAGGTTGGACTGTACTAATGAGAGACCCAAACAAAATCTCTCTCCTCTATGTGGTTATTTAAATGAAGTAACGTATTTCCCTTTGTGTGTGTACATTCCCAAAAATCATGTTTGATTCTCTACATAGGGCAGATTAGGAGTGTGTGGGTGATGAGTTGCAGAAGTCACTAAAAGTGTGCAATCCCATTGCACCTGATCCTACCTCGCTTATATGTGGTGCATGAGGAGGCTGAAACACTAACGGTACTTTTGGATCCGAAGAACAAAATCTGTTGATATTCAAAATTAAACAATGACAATAATAAGAATAACGTGTTATACCCCACACCTGATATCTCTCCCCTGGGTCTTCCCCGCCCTGAAAATTCAACCTAGAGTGTAACGAAAAAGGTGCTTTGAGGGTTACTTTAATGCCCCTAACAGATCAAAAAAGAATAATAGGCCACAACATCTACATAATTCTGTATGAGCTGAAAACAAGGCCCTTCCTAACAAATCAAGGCCAGACTCGGATGACCCGGAACCAAAAGTAGGAAGGCTCTCCCCTTGTTTTCATCCCAACCACATGCACAACTGGCAATCCTTCCCTTTGGCCAAGGCCCATGCATAAGTAATCCCCCTACTCTGCATTCTTTCATCCAGAGAGAGAGAGAGAGAGAGAGAGAGAGAGAGAGCAATGGTGGGAAGGAAGTTGGTTGCATTTTCAATAGTTTGCATGCTGGTGGTGACAATGGTGATGGTGCAGGTGCCGGTGGGCCTTGCAGATCCAGCGCAGGATTGCTTCGACAGATGCTACAAGATGTGCTCTGTGCTCATGACCATCCCTGCTGAATGCGGCATGACTTGCACCCATGATTGTGAAGCCGACCCCAATAAGTGGTAGAGGGTACGGCCTTTTTCACCCTTTATATTTTTTATTTTTCCTTTTCTCCTTGAATTTGTAAATCTGTCTTTTTTTATGAGGGAATTTATAAATCTGTTGCCAATGGCTAAAAACTAGTTTAAATTTAGATGATTTATAAGGGACGCAAGGTTGGGTGCCCACTGAAACCCTGCTGAACTGGGTGAATTCAATTACCATTGCTTTGGATCTTTTCAAGAATGGCTTCTTCGTTCCGTTTCTTGTTTTTTCCTTTTTTCTGTTGATAGGCAAGCTGGGATTAACACCGTGGGATTCCAACCTGAGACCCCTTGGTTATGATCAATGTTGTCAATATTGCATCGGACCTTGAATTGTTTTTTAAAACGATTCAGGTGAATCAGCGGATTTCGATTTGGAGCTGAATAAAACTGAATCAGCCAACTTTTAACCAGAAAATGATGCGCGTCACAAAAATATTTAAAAAAGTATTTTAACCACCTTTTAAATTTTTTCAAAAATAAGCCAAATCAGCCCTGTACGATATGATGATACAAATCTGTCGATTCGCATAACCTTTCAGCTATCTCATTCGATCCCCAATAATGCTTTCTTCATGAAACATGATTTGGTCGAATCACCAAATTAATGTTTAGTTCAGTTTATTTTTGTTCTTTTTGTTGTAAATATGAACACTTGATTTCATTAATATAAGCTAGAACGTTGATCACTTACACTGGTTTTTTTGTTTAATGTAGGTGAAGGTAGATGGATGGCATTGGTCTCCTTCCATATTTCTCGTGTATCTGTATTAAACAGATACGAGGAGGGGTTTGTTTTCCTTGGTAGTTGCTATATTAGTAGCAACATCTTTCAAATAAAACACTTGTATCAATGACATTTGTAATTAAGTATGCTAAATAAGAACTTCACATGGGAGACCAACCAGAAATTCGAATATTATAACACTTGATGTACTTGTATTCATGGAAAACACGAACAAGATTATAACTCGTCATCAAGAGAAGAAATTCTAGAATTCAAGACTTTGGTCATGTTTGATGTGATCCCTCAAAAGGCAATGGAGGGGTGCAAAGAGAGAGAGAGAGAGAGAGAGAGAGAGAGAGAGAGAGAGAGAGAGAGAGAGAGAGAGAGAGACCATCAAGTTCAAAGATGGAAGGGCGCTTCACTGCAGGACCCACCTGTCGAGTAGGAACAAAAGTCCCCCTGAGTGAAATCAATGGGGATCAGTGGAAAGGTCATCACTCAACGGATAAAACAGACCTTGAGTTTGTAATAGGTGCTAAAGATCAGCAGCACGAAACGTGGTGGCCTATTTGGGGCCTTGTTATCTAACAATATCCTTGCTGTGTTTCTCTGCCTGCATAGTTAGAGTGTGGGGGCAGGTCAAGCCTTAGGGCACGTTTGAAAGCATGAAAAACTCGGATAGGAAAAAAAGTTTTGATATGATAATTACTTTTCTAAATGAAAAGTTTTCTCTTGTTTGTGTAGCATGATGAAAACTTCCCGAGACCGTCGATGGGTGGTGGTGGTGGTGAGATGGATGGTGGTGGTGAGATGGGTGGTGGAGAGTGTAAATTACCATTTTATTTTGGTAGGAAACATTTCTCCAACCCCTCTTCTTAGAGGAATGTTTCCTATCAAAAAGTATACTTTTTAGAAAAACTCTCTCAGCGAAAAAGTCTCTCTGGAAATGTCAGAAAATCCATTCAGATTTTTTCATTTTGCATCACTTTTCCTACATCTATTAGGCTTCCATTTCATCTGAAACATTTCTTATAGTGTGCTGAATAATTTCAATTCTATTTCATTGGTCTCCTATGTCATCCCTATCTTGGCACCCTATCTTGAGATCACATTAATGCCGGTTTTGATCAAATCTGATTTCATAGATGTGATCCACATGGTCCATTTAGTGAATATCAACATTTGAATTGCTAAAATCCAACCTGTAAGTATGATTTTCAGATGATTAAAAAAACAACAGCTATAAATATGCAAAATTTTGCTGATTTAAAAAATCATATTTTTTTTTGCTAAAAAAATGCAATCCAAGGTTTAATCCCCATCAAATTGGTCATTCTGAATCCATCTATGGGGTCAGATTCGATCAAAACAACTTGCATGAATGAGATTTCAGATTGGGTGTGACGATGAAGATTTCAGATTTTATCGAACTAAAAGAAAATTTGAAATGCTCTATTAATATGTCTTCTAGTCTTGAATGGAATTTGAAATATTGGCATGAAGTGCAATAAAAAACTTGTGAAAACATGCTTTATGAGTGTCACCCTTTATGTGACTGCAAGGTTGAATCCGGCCCATGAATTTATTTTTGCTACAACCTTGTCCTCAACCTTCTTCCAATAATCATATCTAGTGACCCCATGATGAATAGGGAATCCCAAGTAACTTAGATGGAGATCCCTGATGCGACAACCAAAGAAGATATTTGTGAAATTGGTGGTCTCATCCCCTATATTAAATGAGACAATGCTCGATTTGAGGCCATTGATCAAAAGGCCTGAGAGTTCCAAAAATAATTGCAACAAAGGCCACATTCAACAATATTTGACATGATTACCAGACCAAAAATAAGGATGTTGGCAAGAAGGATGTGAGAGAAGGTTGGGTAGCTCATTAGGTCCATGCCATGCCAAATTATAGGCCACCCGCAATTGCCAAGTCAATCATGCAGGTAAGGGCATCCACAACAATGATAAAGAGCAAGGGTGAAAGAGGGTCACCTTGGCCCAACCCCTATGCAAGTTAAAGTACATACATTGACTTTCATTGTATGAAGTGCCATTGAATCCTCGAAAACTTGTGAAGATTTCTACAAAACAGTTAATAGGCCTTCCTCTACCTTCAAGTAAACATGAGAGTAGTTTAACTCTGCCAACTCACAAAAGTTCAATAATCAACCAGTTATGTGCTGGAATTAAATGCAAATGGGTCAGATTCAAGATGGAGGTTTTACAACTTTTGGTTGTTTCAGACCCAATATGGATTCCCCTCTCCATATATTTAATTAGTTGTTCTGGATCTGACCAGTTTGCATCCCTAGTTGGAATTTCATTGATGACAACCAAAAATCCAAGCTAGCATTCTTATGAAGCATAAAAAATGCAATGGAGAGCTCACTTAGGCTTTGGAAAGCACCAAAATGATTAGAAACCATAAAACACTTTTGCCAAGAATGAGAACATAGGTTGTAGATTGAGACATGATCGAAGTAAAGAGAGGAGTCCAGTGATTGGTATGAATCTACCATGAGTTGATATGACCTATGCCGAAAAGACGTGCACACAAGGATGTGTGAGACAGGTTCAACTCACAAGTTCAAAAATATTTTCAGAAAACAGGACATGAGTACACATAATTTTTTATTTTTAATCAACAAAAAACTATTTTTTTGATATTTAAATGTTAAAAAAGCATTTTTATTGAAATAAAATCATATAATGTTAAAAAATGGTAAAATAATTTTAAACTATTGCCAATACATAATAGTGTCCATGTCTACATGTTTGTGTTGGACATTATGGGTTAAGGGTCCAACCCACAGTGTGACCCGGTTTGACAGCCATTAGTGGGTCACATTAGTGGCCACGTAATGGGGTAGTGGGTGGGAGTTACGTGAATGTGGAGATACCACATTCACGTAATTGCCTTATTCTCCCATTATATAAAGAGATTAGGAGGCTACGAAGATTGATGAGTTATTCGTAACAACTGTCCTGCCAAAAGAATTCATCGTGGAAGGGTCCTGCTCACCATCGACCTAAGGCCTGGGCTCATTGTGGGCGTCGACCGACAGAGGAGAACGCCAAATTCCCTATACGCGTCCATGGAAAATTCAGATACGCTTCCTGCATTTTTGTTTCACAGGATTGGCCAACTGTGCTTGGTCATGTAGGGCTTTCCAGAGTTTTGCGGCCACTGTCGCCCCAGGGCGACTTAACTCGCCGAGTGACAGCCATAGTCACCGTGAGAGTGACTGACAATTCCCAACAAATTGTCATCATGAGTAGACAATTTTTTTCGACAGACTATCGTCGTGGGGCGACAACCTTCATCGGCAACTGTCGTTGTGGGGGCGACAACCATTTCCCAGCAGCGGTCGGCTCAGGCGGCCCTCATTAAAAAAAAAACACAGATCGAGTTTTACCTGTGGCGATCGGGCTGCAGAGCCAACTGCCATCGCCGAGAAATCAAAATGATCATTGTGGGGCAATATGCTGGAAGGAGCGGCCATTGGGTCGTCATGCCGAAGAAGTCCCCTGACCGCCTGAGGTGTTGCCTGAGATCCCCTGCGTCGTCGGGTTGCAGGGTGGTCGGCCTATGCCGAGGTCACCAGAGATGTTGTCGGGATTGAGAACGCCGGATGGTCGACGTCTGGGGTTTGAAAACACCCTTTTTTCTCTGCTCGACGTCCATCGAGCTGCCAGTGGAGTCGCTGTCACCAAGGCTTCTACGGGCGATTCCAGTCAATAGCCGGTGCCGGAAATCGCACACCGCCGTGGGGCGACGTCGGTCACCGATGGGCGGGCAACGTGGGTAGCAGAAGGATATTTGGGCATCCGAAAATGGCTGTCGTCGCCATCAGGATCAGCTGGTGCCGGGGCTATCGCCGGATCGAACGATCGTCGTGGGGCGATGTGTCGGCAGGATCAGCCATCGGTCGCCAGAGACCTTGCTGGCGCTGTTGCTGGTGTCGTGCCCTCTTTTTTTTTCCTCTGCCCCTTCAGCCATCGAATTGCAGAGGAATCACATCGTCGCTGTGGGGCGACGTCAGTCATCAGTGGGGTGACGCAGGTCTCTGGCAGGCGGCGTCGGTCGTCGTTTGGCGATGTGAGTCGCTGTTTGGTGATGTGGGTCGTCGTGGAGCCAAAAAGGACAGAAACCCTTTCGGTTTTTCTGAAAATGCAAACAGAAACCCTCAGGTTTCTGTTTCATTTTAACAGGGGTACCGGATCGGGTCTGGTGTGGTGACCCGATCCAAACCCATTTTGGGTGGATCGGGTCTGCCGTTTATTCTTGGATCTGACTCGGACCCATAATGGTTTCGGGTCTGAGTCTAATCCAGAAAGAATCAACTCTCTCTCTCGGATCGGGTTAGGACCGAGTCCATTTAGGACTGGGTCTGATCCAGATCCATTATGAGTCGAGTTCGATCTGGGACCGTTTCAGATCGGGTCTAACCCGGGTCTGTTTTAAACAGGGTCTAACTCGTGTCCTGTTGAGACCGGGTCCGACCCGTATCAAGTATAGGTCGGGTCAGAGCCGGATCCCATTTGAACCGGGTCAGATCCATGTTAAGCAGGATCCATGCACTATTTGGCTTGAACCGGATCAGAAACCTGATTCGGCCTCTTCCGAAACCGGTTTAGAGCCATTTTTGACCGGTTCCTTCCAGTTTTTCACCGGTTCCGAGATGCTGAGACCCTGTTTTCATAAATATAAAGAGATACATGGATTTTGGTATACAGTTATAGGTTTTTAATGAACTTTTGTTCATATTTAGTACCAGTTCATAAGGTTTAAAATCGGTTCAAACCCAAGATGACCTGTTCAGGGTCGTTTCAGACCAGTTCAAAGTGTTTTTAGACCGGTTCCTACTTGAGGACCCTGAGTTTTACCTATATGAGCATGCTTTTGTTATTTTTTATGCTTTATAAAGTTTTTATTTTAAATCATGCATGACTTATGCATGTTAATTCATGTATTTTGTGTTGGTTAAGTTGTGCATGATAATTTTAAGCATGAATTGTAACTAAATTCATGAAAATTAGTTTATGCATATTAGTTGAAGCATGAACTTATATTATGTCATGAATATGCATGCATTAAAATGTGTGCATGGGCGTGCTCCATAATACGAATAGGATTTTTAGTAAAAGATCTTGATTGACCGATTTATGTAATCACCAGAGCGATCTGAGTCGTGTTGATTAAGGATTCTTTGGAGTGTATTAAGATTCGTTATTATGATTATGTGTAAATTTATGAAACATCGATTCTACCCAAAGGTAAGGCGTTGTATTCCAAATTTATATAGGGTGTGATAGTAGATGTGTATTCCAGCTCATGAAGCATGTTCGTACCCAAAGGTACAATGTTAAATTGCCTCTGAATATATGATCTACTAGTTTCACCAACTGAAGTCAATTCTTTGAGAATTAAAGAGACGGAGCAACTATGAGTATTGTCGTTTTCACCAAAGTGAAACGATAATGGCTCAACTATGCTTGTCTCAGAAAAGGTGAAAATAAAGGGTCTCAATTTTACCTTTTCATCACGAGTCTCGTCTGAGCAATAATAGTATTGTCTTTCCGTTTTTGTTTCTTGTTTTATCAGGTTCCTTCCTTATCGACGGTTCTAGTAATATCCCTATTTTAGACGGATCAAATTTTTCTGATTGGAAAAAAATCGTATTATTTACTTTGGGCTATATGGATTTAGATCTGGCCCTTAGAATTGATGAACCTCCCGCTCTTACAAAGCAGAGTACAGTCGATCATAAGGTTGCCTCTGAGAAGTGGGAGCGCTCGAATAGACTTAGCCTGTTGCTTTTGCAATCTCGGGTGGCTAAGAATATTCGAGGTGCCATTCCTCACTGTGGGGTAGTGAAGGAATTTTTGGGAGACATTAAGGCTCAATTCATAAATTCTAATAAGGCAAGGGCCAGTACACTCATGTCCAAATTAGTGTCTATGAAATATGTTGGTGACAGTCACATCCGAGAACACATTTTGGAAATGAGGAATATTGTGACTCAACTGAATAACATGAAGTTTGCCATCTCTTACCCCTTCTTAGTTCATCTGATCTTAACCTCGTTACCTACTGAGTATGGACCCTTTAAAATCTCCTACAAGACACATAATGATAAGCGGTCTTTTAATGTCATCTTGGTCAAGTGTGTTGAAGAAGAGGAGAGACTGAAGGGTGAGAGGGTGCCAAGTGCACATATGGCCTCTCATAAGGATAAACAGAGGTCAAGGCAAAAGAAAAACTCATTTAAAAAGAAGAATCAGAAGAGAGTCACTGAAGAGAGTTCAAACTCTCAGGCAAAAGCTAAATCCCAGTTAGAAGGCCCTTCTATAAAGTGTTTCTTCTGCAAAAAGAAGAGGCATAAGAAGGTGAACTATTTGAAGTACAAGAAGTGGCTCAAAAATAAAGGTAATAAATCATTTGTTTCTCATGAGTGCCATCTAATTCATGTTTCATTGCATAGTTGGTGGATTGATTCTAGTGCCACGGTGCACATTGCCAACTCTTTACAGGCATTTTTGAACAAAAGGGAACCAATGGAGCATGAAATAAGCATCTTCTCAGAAAATAAGATGCGTTCACATGTCAAGAGTGTTGGGACCTGCAGAATTGTGTTGGAGTCAGGATTTATATTGGATTTGGTCGATACATTTTATGTTTCATCTTATAGTCGGAACCTAATTTCAATTTCAAAACTCGATAAGTTTGGTTTTGCTTTTAAATTTGAAAAATCTGAACTTATTATTATGAAAAATTCAATGAATATAGCTTTTGCATATATGTGTGATGGTTCGTATCGATTAAGAACCAAATTCCAAATTCGAGAATCTCACTCCATTGAGAATACAATGATTGGCAATAAATGTGGCCTAAAGGATGATCAATCCTATTTGCTTTGGCATCGGAGGTTAGGACATATCTCGAAAGAGAGAGTTCAAAGACTCGTGAAAGAGAAAATCCTCGGATCCCTTGATTTTACGAATATAGAGCCATGTGTTGACTACATAAAAGCTAAGCAGTCTAACACATATAAGAAAGATGCCAAACACAATAATGAAAAGTTAGAAATAGTGCATACGAATGTGTGCGACCCTTTTTCATCGTGTTATACGGGTGAAAAATATTTTGTCACTTTTATAGACGATTACTCACGGTATATGTATCTTTACTTATTATCTGAAAAATCAGAGGTCTTTCAGGTTTTTAAGGACTTCAAAAAAGAAGTAAAGAAACAAATCGATAAAGTTATTAAGGTTGTCAGGTCTAATAGAGGTGAAAAATATTATGGTTGTTTCACTGAGATGGGACAAAAGGAAGGTCCATTAGTACAGTTTCTAAAAAAGGAAGGCATTGTACCTCAGTATACCATGCCTTGTAGTGCTTACCAGAATGGTAGAGCTGAAAGGAGAAACCATACACTTAAAGAAATGGTTTGAGCGATGTTGAATCACTCAAACCTTCCTTTGACCTTGTGGGGTGAAGCTCTTAGGACAACAGTGCATATTTTGAATAAGGTTCCTACAAAGGCTGTTCAAAAGACTCTTTATGAGTTATGGACAGATAGAAAACCTTTTTTTGTCATATATGCGCATATGGGGATGTCCAACAGAAGCTAAATTATATAACCCACATATAAAAGCTTTTGATCCTGGGACAACTAGTGGTTTTTTCATTGGTTATCCAGAAAGATCAAAAGGCTTTAGGTTTCATTGTCCATCTCATACACCACAGATAGTGAAAACAGATAAAGCAAGATTTCTTAAAAATGGTTCTATTGGGATAGATGCGTCTCAAAATATTGATTTTAAGAAAATACATGATTCAGGTTTCACACCTGCTAAGGATAAAGACCCAATTTTCTCTATCATTGTTCCTTCGAGTAATGTAAGAGAAAGTCCAGTCAATGAATGTCAATCCCAACTAGATCTGGTTGTTGATGAGGATATATAACAACAACAGGATAGAGAGGCTCATTTTAAACCACCTGTAGCACATGTATGGAGGTCCACCAAAATCAGGAAATCTGTTATCCATCCAGACTATCACTACAAGAAAATACGTTGTTAGCGACGGACTTTAGCGAAGGAATATTTTCGTCGCTAGTTAGCGACAGATTAACGAGCGAAAAACATCTGTCGCTATAATGAATGAAGCTTACGCAAATAGCGACGGAATATAGTTCGTCGCCAAGTCCATCGCTACTTAGCGACAGCTTTTGTGACATATTGTTTTGTCAATACGGCCGCACCATTTGGCGACGACGTTTCTGACAAAAGCTGTTTCGTTGCTAATTAGCGACGGACGTGGCGACAGACTATATTTCGTAGCTTATTTCATAAATTTAATTTACGTTGGCGTAGCGACAGAATTAATCCGTCGCTAATTTTCAAATAACCCTAATCCGTTCGTTGTTCGCCGGTCCCACTCCCACCGTTCGCCGATCCCATCGTCCGTCGGTCCCACCGTCCGCAGGCCCCGCCGCCCGGAGACAGGTAAAGGACGCCCCCCCCCCCCCCCCCCCCGTCGACCCCCTGCGTTTTCCGGCAGGGGGTCGACCCCCTGTGTTTTCGGCAGGGGGTCGACCTCGACAGGGGCTTAACCCCTTGCCGGAACAGCAGGGGGTTAACCCCCTGCTGTTCCAGCAGGGGGTCGACCCTCTGCCTGCTCAGGCAGGCAGGCGATCCTCTGCTGTTTCGGCAGGGGGTCAACTCACTAAAGGAAAGGCTGGGGGTCGACCCCCTGCCCGAACATGGTCAATTAACCCCCTATGTTCCGTAAGGGGGTCGACCCCCCTGCCGGAACAGCAGGGGAGTCGACCCCTTGCCGGAACAACTTCTTTTTTTTATTGTGGTGACTTCATTTTAAAACAACATTTTTTTGTGCAGATTTTTCAACAGAACCAGCTCGTGCTCATCCACCTGTGATAAGTAAGTGACAAAAACAATGCAAATCAGGTAAATACCCGTGGTGAGTAAGTGATGCAAGCTTATTACATGTTATTTAATTTATTAGATGTAACACTTTATTGTTCACACACTCACTTAGTTGTTGATATTTAGGGTTGCTTTGTTGGAGTTCGGAGATCATGCTGAGCATGATTTTAATGTATGAATATGGAAGTGTTCTTATTTTTGGAGTACGGAGTCCATGCTAGGCATGGTAGTAGTTAGTGAAATATTGAAGTGTGTTTGTTGCAGGTACATGTTTTCAATTTATTTGATATGAATGATTACGATGTATTGCAATGTTTGATGTAATTGTATCCATGCTTGCATGTAGTTACTTTCAATTTGATTATGACTTCCATGTAAAATTATATAATGAAAGCATGCCTCAAATGATTGTATCATGTCATTAATAGTTTGCACATGAAAATATTAAGTTATCAATGCATGCATCAAAATTCTTGTTATTGTATGACATCATATATTGCATGATAAATTTGATATTTTCTTCATCGTAGCATTCTGATTGTTCTTTTTTAATTTGTTAGGTTATTATTCGTAATATCATAGGATAAAATGACTGCAAACCGTGAATGGATGTATCGTAGGATAGTTGACAATGAGATATCGCTTGAATATATGGATGGTGTTGACAGTTTTATTGAATTTGCAACGACAAGTGTCAGTACAGTGGATCCCACAGGTCGGATTAGGTGTCTCTGCAAGATTTGTAAGAATAATCGATTTGTAGAACCTCATGGCGTTAGACATCACCTATACAGGAAGGGTTTTGTGAGTGATTATTAGAACTAGATGTTTCATGGAGAAGAATTTAGAAACGATTTTGATGCACGGGTGAATGTGGTGCACGATAATCCATATACGAATTTGATATTTGATGCCGCAGAAACAGAACTGTGTTATGCTATGAGTTCTAGTGATGTAAGAACTGTCGTAGATGAAGAATCACCAAACGATACAGCTAGTAGATTTTATGATTTACTTAGACATGCTGATGAGCCACTTTGGAACGGTTGCGAGAGACACACTATCTTGTCTGCAGTTCTTCAACTAATGAATTTGAAGTCCGAGTATAATTTGAGTCAATCATGTTTTGACCGTTTGTGCATGATTGTGAAGAGCATGTTGCCCAAAGATGAGAAATTACCACAAAATTTCTATCGTGCGAAAGTTATAGTCAACGCTCTAGGTATGTGTTACAAAAAGATTGATGCTTGTCCAAATCACTGCATGTTGTATTTCAAGCAGTAGAAAAACAACATATCATGCCCGTCATGTGGGCATCCTCAGTTCAAGCCAAAGACAAGAGGCAATGGTAGCACGAGATCAAAGGGAGTTTCATACAAGTCGCTCTGCTACTTTCCTATCACTCCTAGATTACAATGATTGTATAAGTCTTCAAGGACAGCTAAACACATGAGATAGCATGCAAATAAAGTTCGACATGATGAAAACAAGATCACGCATTCTGTTGACGCTGAAGCTTGGAAGCACTTTGATCGTAATCATCAGAACTTCGCGATGGAAGTGCGAAATGTTAGACTCGGTCTATGTACAGATGGATTTAATTCATTTGGGGGTAGATCAACTCCATACTCATGTTGGCCAGTATTTGTAACTCCATACAACCTTCCACCAAGCTTGTGTATGAAACGTCCAAATTTTTTCTTGTCTCTGTTGATCCCTGGTCCGACCTCACCTAGCCAAAATCTTGATGTATATTTAAGGTCATTGATTGATGAACTAAAAGTACTGTGGGATGACGGTGTTACCACGTATGATGCCCACAAAAAACAAAATTTCAACATGAAGGCCGCTGTTCTATGGACAATCAGTGACTTCCTTGCATATGGTATGTTATTTGGTAGGAGCACACATGGGAGATTGGCATGTTCGTACTGCATGGAGGATTCCAAAACTTTTAGATTGAGACATGGAATGAAGCCTTGCTGGTTTGAGTACCATCGTCGATTTATACCCAGCGACCATTCGTTCCGACGACAAAAGAATGTGTTTAAAGCAGGCACAACTGAAACAGAAGGTTCATCCTCAAGATTGTCTGGCATAGAGATTCTAAGAAGATTATGATACTTTTCAGATGTATTAACAGATGCCCGCAGTCCTACACCCTTCCGTGGATTTGGAAAGGATCACAATTGGACGAAGAAATCTATTTTTTGGGAACTACCGTATTGGCTGACCCTATGATACGACATAATTTGGATGTGATGCATGTATAGAAAAATGTGTTTGATAATGTGTTCAATACAGTAATGAATGTTAAAGGAAAAATGAAGGATAATCCGAAGGCTCGTATGTATTTAAAATTAATATGTAAAAGACCAGAATTGGCACTCAAAGAGTATAATGGCAAAGTACTGAAACGAAAGGCAAAGTACGTGCTCAGACCTGATCAAATAAAACACGTATGTCAATGGTTGAGACAATTGAGATTTCTAGATGGATATGTCTCTAACATTGCTCGGGCTGTGAAGATTGACAATGTACAGTTATATGGGTTGAAGAGCCATGATTGTCATATCTTTATACAACGATTGATACCCCTAGCATTTCATGATATGTTAGACAAACCTATATGGGGGGTATTGTCTGAGTTGAGCGGATTTTTTAGAACATTGTGCGCATCGGAGGTCGTAGTATTAGATGTAAAGAATCTCGAGGACTCTGTCATCACCATTGTTTGTCGGCTAGAAAAGATATTTCGACCAGCATTTTTGATGTTATGGAACATTTGATCATACATTTGCCATATGAACTAAGGGTTGGTGGCCCTGTGCAATATCGATGGATGTACCCATTTGAAAGGTATATGTTTTTTTATATTTCTCTCTTTAATGACAGATATTTAAAATTTGAAATGTATATTTTTTCCATATGCATGTTCGACTTCAAAAAAAAGGTTCGTAATAAAGCAAGAGTAGAAGGCTCTATTTGTGAGGCGTACACTTTAGAAGAGATTTCAAATTTCTCATCTATGTACTTTGAACCTCATATTCCAACACGTTACACATGCCCGCCCCGTAACGATGATGGAGAACAAGTAACTGTAGCTGACAAGCTGTCGATATTTCAACCACTTGAGCATGCATTTAGTAGTTGTCGATCAAGGCTCTTGACAGATCGAGATCAAGATGCAACACACATCTATATTCTTTTTAATTGCTCAGCGATCAACCCATACATCGAGTAAGTATATGTAGACACAACACAATTATAAATCCTTTTATGTTCTATATGTGAATACATGGCTCGGTATTATAAGTATTTGTGGTTTGCAGACGATTTGATCTGGAGTTGCAAAGAGAAGTTTCACATCTCACGGATGCAGAAGTACAAAAAGAACGTGAAACTAAGTTTGTGGAGTGGTTGAAACAGTTGGTAAAGAAGCTAACATAAATTTTGTACTTATAAACAACACTAAGTTACTTAATTGATAGTGATCACAATCATTGTTTATGTCTGTGCGTAGGTCCGCCATGGTGATGTTAAAGATCAAGGAATATGTGATTTAGAAAATGGTCTGACTAAAGTTGTGCAATGCTACAACGGGTACATCGTAAATGGTTATTGATTTCATACAAAAGATTATGGTATAAACAAATCAACGATGAATAGTGGCGTGTGTGTAAAGAGTAGCAACTACGGTGAAAATGAACATGATTACTACGGTGTTATAGAGGAAATAATGGAGTTGACTTACTTAGGCATAAATAACAGGGTAACTTTATTCAAGTCTCATTAGTTTGATCCAACTACAATAAGACTCGACAAAGCTTCAGGCATTGTGGAGGTTAATCATAAATCCAGGTTTGTAACATATGAACCATTCATATTAGCCTCGCAAGCTCAACAAGTTTATTATACTTCATATCCGAGTATAAAAAAGTTAGATAGAAATGAATGGTGGGCTGTTTGCAAGGTGAAGTTCAAACTATACCCTGAGTATGATCAGTTACAGGAAGATAAGTTAGTTGAAGACAGCGATTACTATCAATCAGATGATGTCTATGACTTCGCTTATGGTCACGATGTTGCGCATGATATGCATGTCATATCTCCATTGGCCGATGAAACATTCATAAAGGAATGTGATCCAAATGATGTACCGAGTGGAGGGGTAAACAATGAAGAAGAAGAATAAGAAGAAGAAGAAGAAAGTCAAACAAGTGACGAGGAAGAATTCTCAAGCTAGTGAGCAAAATCTTGTAATACAAACCTCTATTTAAATGCATTGCAATACTTGATGTGAATGATTTGAATTATTTGAATGTATTGTAATACTTGATGAAAATAAATGAGTTGTATTGCAATACTTGATGTAAATGATTAAAAATTTTATTTGAATGTATTATAATACTTGATACAAATTATTCGAATGCATTGTAATACTTGATGTGAATGATTTAAATTATTTGAATGTATTGTAATACTTGATGTGAATGAATGAGTTGTATTGCAATACTTGATGTAAATGATTTGAATTATTTGAATGTATTGTAATACTTGATGCAAATGAATGAGTTGTATTGCAATACTTGATGTAAATGATTTGAATTATTTGAATGTATTGTAATACTTGGTACGAATGATTCAAATGATTCGAATGCATTGCAATACTTGATGTGAATGATTTGAATTATTTGAATGCATTGTAATACTTGATGTGAATGAATGAGTTGTATTGCAATACTTGATGTGAATGATTAAAAATTTTATTTGAATGTATTGTAATACTTGATACGAATTATTTGAATGCATTGTAATACTTGATGTGAATGATTTGAATTATTTGAATGTATTGTAATACTTGATACGAATTATTCGAATGCATTGCAATACTTGATGTGAATGATTTGAATGTATTGTAATATTTGTTGCGAATCATTTGAATGTATTGCAATACTTTATGCAAATGATTTGAATTATTGTAATACTTGATGCGAATGACTTGAATGTATTGTAATACTTGATGTGAATTATTTGAATGTATTGTATGACATACATTATTTGTTAGAATATGGTTCGTGGAGGTTACAGTGATCGCTCATCTAGTAGTAGCCAGGCTCAACCTTCATCTTCACGGGCTCCTGTGATAGGTATATCATTTAACTAATTGGATGCTTGATTAGTTCAAATGCGCATTCTGAGAATTTCTAACGTATTTTTTTACAGATGATGTTTCGCCAATACACGACCCACTGCACCAGTTGATCACACAAGTCATGAGCCAACACAGGAAGCAGAGTCTTCTCAGTCTAGCACAAGAAGACTCATTCAAATAGTGTATATCGATAATCGACCGTAAGTATTTCGTTTTCAATTATTGCATATCTTATAAATATTTTATATTAATATTTACTGTGTACCAATTCATGTGCAACACGAGGTTTGAGCCACAAGAAGTAGTACGAGAGATTAGGAATTCACTTCTTCAACATCTACCAGGACCAGTTGCTCAATAGAAAGAGTACCCAAAGGAGGCGTTAGACAGATTGTGGTCCTCATTCACGGTATACAGTTGTTTCTCATAGTTAATGTGTTTCATATTTAATTTTTTTAAGTAATGTCTACTAACTTTCTGAAAATATTTGTAGGCTTCGAATCGCTTTGCAACTACGGTGGAAGAAAATGATGCAAGGAAGGTGTGGCAGAAGGTGGCTGTCAATCGATTTGCAGACATGCTGCACAATATGAAGACTGCAGCAAAGAAAGCATCTGGCATAATAGATGACCCACTACAGTGGAAGGGCCATGGCGCTATTACTATCACGAGAGATTATTGGGATGAAATGTGCGATAAGTGGGTGGGAGATGCATTTCGAAATCGCTCTGCGAAGGCTGCACAAAATCGAGCGAAAATGTCCGAAGCCTATCTACACACAGGTGGATCTAAGACATTTGGGAGCCACCTGAAGAAAATGGTAACTCATCAATATATAATATTAATTTTATAAGTATTGTTGCAAACTTGTGAACTAAATCTTTTGTCATTTAACTTCGCAGAAAGCAGAAAAAGGAGACATTGTACCATATAAGGATGTGTTTGTTGAAACACATAAACGAAAGACCACGAGAGTCTTCGTATCAGAGAAGGCAAGAATGACAACGGTATGTATTTATTCTATTAATAATAATTGCAATATGCAAGTTATCATAATGTTATCATTAATTATTAATGCATACTTTAAACATTATTTTGTAGGAGGCATATGAGCAACAGATGGTAGAGTGATATGGCGATGACGCTACTCAGCATCCATCATTTGATCCTGCAGCATGGGTGACTGCAGCAGGTGAACCCAAAAAAGGTCGCGTGTTCGGGTTTGGGAGTAATCTGAACACTTCACTAGTTATTGCTTCTTCCATTTATGACTCACAGACTTCTTTCGCCGACATAAGCTCCAAGCAACAGCATATTCTTTCCGATGATGATGTACGCCGGATTATTAAGGACACAATGAATGACTACTTCCATGACACCGTCGCCCCCTTTCTTCGAGATGAGATCAACAATTTGTGCTGAACAGAGGATCTTCGATTGCAGATCCCTCTCAGGTATAATCACATATTCAGTTTTTTGTCTGCCTTAGAACACATATAAGCATAATCGAATCACATATATAACTTTTTGCCTGCCTTAGAGCACATATGAGCATGATAGAATCACATATAGAGTTTTTTGCCTACCTTAAAGCACATATGAGCATGCTATAATCACATATAAAGTTTTTTGCCTGCCTTAGAGCACATATGAGCATGATAGAATCACATATAACGTTTTTTTGACTGCCTTTGAACACATATGAGCATGCTATAATCACATATTCAGTTTTTTGACTGCCTTAGAACACATATGAGCATGTTATAATCACATATTCAGTTTTTTGACTACCTTAAAACACATATGAGCATGCCAAAATCACATATAGAGTTTTTTTACTGCCTTAGAACATATATCATTCATGATAGAATCACATATAAATTTTTTTGCTTTGCCAGCCTTAGAGGACATATGAGCATGATAAAATCACATATAGAGTTTTTATGTCTGCCTTAGAACACATATAAGCATGTTATAATCACATATTCAATTTTTTGACTGCCTTAGCACACATACGAGCATGATCGAATCACATATATATCTTTTTGCCTGCCTTAAAGCACATCTGAGCATGGTAGAATCACATATAGAGTTTTTCTAGCTGCCTTAGAACTCATCTGAGCATGATATAATCGTATATACAATTTTTTTAATGCCTTAAAACACATATAATTCATGATAGAATCACATATAGAGTTTTTTGTCTGCCTTAGAGCACATATGAGTATGATAGAATCACATATAAAGTTTTTTTATTGCCTTAGAACACATATGAGCACATGATAGAATCACATATAGTGTGTAATTTATTTCATTATATTTTGTTTATCAATACTGACTGTTCTTTTCTTGTGTAGGCTGCTAGCGATAATCAGCGTAGCGGAGCTGAAGGGACAGATAAAGGCAATGAACAAGAAGACGCACAAAATCTTGGTGATGATTAGAGAACTGTGTTGAAGAAGTTCTATTTTTTTTGTTTTCTAATTATAATTGTTGAATTGTAAATAATTAAACTTGTTAATTTTAAGGTGGAACGATTAATTGTTGTAGATTCCTTTTGTATGGAATTTTTTAGTGTAGTTGGTTTTTTATTTACAGGAAATATAAATTATACAAGAAATATAAATTGTACCGTTTTCGGTATTTAATTTTCAAATAAATTTTTTTATTTTTTTTCGTGTTTGCGACGAAAACATCCGTCGCTATGCATATAAATCTAGTGACGGCTTAGCGATGGACGTAAATTCGTCGCCAAGCCGAGGTCACCGTTTAGTATCAGCAGATTGGCGACAGAATATATCACTCGTTATTCCGTCGCAATTAGCGATGGACCGGGCGACGAATTTATTCCATCGCCAGTTAGCGTCAAAAAAATTGCGACATAAGCATACCGTCGCCTCGTCGTCGCTAATTCGGTTAGCGATGGATTAGCGACGAAATAGCGACAAAATGTGGTCGTCGCTAATCCACTGCTTTGTTGTGGTGTATTTACAAGAGTCAAATGATTTCATAGACATTGATGAAAATCCCTTCACATTTGCAGAAGTCATTGAATGTGAAAGATCAACACATTGGATTAATGTCATGAAAGAAGAGCTTGACTATATGGCAAATAACCAAGTGTGGGATCTTGTACCTCAACCTGATGGAGTTAGGCCTGTTGGTTGTAAATGGGTTTATAAAACCAAAACAGACTCTAAAGGTCATATGGAGAGGTATAAGGCTAGGCTTGTTGCAAAAGATTTCACACAGATAGAGGGCATTGATTATAATGAGACTTTTTCTCCTGTCTCAACTAAGGAATCATTGAGGATAATCATGGCCCTCGTAGCTCATTTTGATTTTGAGCTGCATCAAATGGATGTGAAAACTGCATTCTTGAATGGGGATCTGGATGAGGAGGTATACATGCAAGAACCTCCTGGTTTTACTATAGATGACTCAAATAGCTTAGTTTGCAAATTGAATAAGTCAATTTATGAACTTAAACAGGCCTCTCGCCAGTGGTACAAGAAGTTCAATCAAATAATAATGAACTTTGGATTCACTGAAAACATTGTTGATCAATGTATTTACATTAAGACTAGTGGGAGTAAGTTCATAATTTTGGTTTTATATGTTGACGATATTCTTCTTGCAACTAATGATTTGAGTCTATTACATGAAACAAAAGATTTTCTTTCCTCTCATATTGATATGAAAGACATGGGTGAGGCCACTTATGTCCTTAGAATCGAGATCTGTCATAACAGAACTATGGGTGTCCTTGGCCTCTATCAGAAATCCTATATCTTTAAGGAACTTAAAAGATATGGGATGGAGAATTGTTCTCCTTGTTCGGCACCTATAGTGAAAGGGGATAAATTGAGCTTAAAGGACTATCCTTAGGATGATATTACGAAGGCTCAGATAGATATTGTCCCATATACTTCGGCAGTTGAGAGTTTGTAGTACGCGCAGACCTGCACTCGACCTGATATAGCATTTGTTGTGAAAATGCTTGGTAGATATCAGTCAAATCTAGGCATTGCGCACTGAAAAGCATCAAAGAAGGTTATGTGCTATTTATAAGGAACGAAAGACTATATGTTGACCTATAGGAAAGTTGACCACCTAGAGGTCGTTGGATACTCTGATGCAGACTTAGGAGGGTGTATTAACAATAGAAAATTCACTACTGGATACATTTTCCTTCTAGCGGGTGGTGTTGTCTCATGGAGAAGTGGAAAGCAGTCTACCACTGTTGCTCATACCATGAAGGCAGAATTTATTGCTCTATACGAGACTTCGTCACATCCCATTTAGATAAGAAACTTCATTATGGGTCTTGGCATTGTGGACTCTATTGAGAGACCACTAAAGATCTTTTGTGATAATGAAGTAGTTGTGTCTTTTTCAAATAACAACAAGAGCTCAACATCGTGTCGACACATGGAGTTAAAATATTTTATTGTTAAAGAAAGGACTGAGAATCATCTGGTATGTATTGATACAATTGGAACAAAGGAAATGACTGTGGATCCCCTTACTAAAGGGCTAGCACCAGGATTGTATTTCCAACATGTAAATGGGATGGGTCCTTTTGATTCCTTTTGATGTATGACAATACATTGTGCGATCACATTTGTGTTTATGTTTTTTATTCTCTAAGGTTTTGTGTTATTGTTGATTTTGCATAAAGAATCTCTCATATGGGTTAGAGAAAATAGCAGAATAACAATATTAAAAGACCAATAGAATAGGTGAGAGACCAACTTATTCATAAAGGTAATTTTCTACATGCATAAGCACTGAAGGTGAATTGTAGTGTAGTACATGAGAATATGATATTTCATAAAGAAGTGTTCATATTCATGACTCGTATGATTCATCCTTGTGATAAAGGGTGACATGTGAACCCACATAAAGAATTAAATCGAGATAACGATATACACCTCGATTTATTACACTTTTGGTGTCAATGGGTCAAGTGGAAGAATGTTGGACATTATGGGTTAAGGGTCCAACCCACAGTGTGACCCGGTTTGACAGCCATTAGTGGGTCACATTAGTGGCCACGTAATGGGGTAGTGAGTGGGAGTTACGTGAATGTGGAGAGACCACATTCACATAAGTGCCTTATTCTCCCATTATATAAAGAGGTTAGGAGGCTACGAAGATTGATGAGTTATTCGTAGCAACTGTCCTACCAAAAGAATTCCACATTCTGATATCGTGGAAGGGTCCTGCCCACCGTCGACCTAAGGCCTAGGCTCATTGTGGGCGTCGACCGGCTGAGGAGAACGCCAAATTCCCTACATGCGTCCATGGCGAATTCAGGTACGTTTTCTGCGTTTTTGTTTCACATGATTGGCCAAGAGTTTGCTCATGTCATAAGGGACATGCCACCAAAATGGCTATTCATAAACCATATAGGATAAAACTACTCGAAGCATGTAGGGTCACAAGTAGCTATTCATGAACAACATTCAGAGTATCTAGCAAAATATCCCATTTATTAATAAACTGATGGTGAAATATAATTTGATTCCTATATTCCTAGGGACATCGAACAACAATTTGAAAGGGGATTATTATGTTAGGTGATATCAATCACCCATCTTTTCTCTATTGGGGTTAGTATGTCTTTTTTATGCTTTATTGGAAGGTATTTTGGTCATTTGAGTCTTATTAACAATAGGAAGAAAAGGTGAGGCATCCTTATGCTGATTGGTAATTTTTTCTCATAGTAGAAGTTGAGAATGGAGGCTTTCAAAAGCTTTCCACGTACATACTGTAGGACTCAAAGGTATTTTTTGGGGTGTTTGCCATCACAAATCTCACTGGATTACATGTACGAAGGTGAGACTACGTTGTGATAGTCTTATGATGGGGTTGTTGGTTGTGGGGTGTTAAGTGTTCATCGAATTAAGGAGGTAAGGTTGTTAATCCCTAATTTTGTATTCTCCTTGTGGTCTCTTTATTGATAGTGGAATCTTGTTTGTTGGTCTTGCCTATGGATGTAATCCTTTGTGAGTGAACCACATAAATCTTGGTGTTGTGGTTTGTGTCTTCTTGTTTTTTATCTTCGTATTGTTTTTATGTGCATGTGTTTTCTGAAATTTCTGTGAGTTGTTTAAGTGGATTCATTGTTGGAATCAATTTGAGCAATCAGTTTAGTTGTTGTTTGGCCACAACAATTGGTATCAAAGGATCTAAGTTTTTTTTCACACAGTGTTTGTTGATTTGGCTATGAGAAGAAAAGTTTGAAATATGGCAAACCACAAGTTGGATATTAAGAATCTTAATGGTCTCAATGATTTTGACATATGAAAGATGCAAATAGAAGCTTTGTTAATCCAATTTGGGGTTTTCCTTACATGGTATCAACACCATAGGAAATGAGGGTGTTTGGTGCTCTTGGCAATCCTTTGAGAGTCAAGAAGGTAGACTACTTTTGTTTCATTATGGAGTCTTTTGGTGGAGGCAAGTTTAAAGTAGAGAAGCTTACAAACTTCAATTACCAATATTAAACATTATATATAAAGGCATACCTCCGAGGTATAGAAGTGTGGGAGGTTGTCAGTGAAACCAAAACCACCATACCGGAAGACAATCAAGCAAATACCAAAGCAAGGCAAAAAATGCAAGATTTGATGTAGAAAAAGCCTTGTCCACCTTCAAAGCTTCTATTTTAAAAGATCTTGTTAATTATATTTAAAATCTTGAAAGTTCAAAAGAGGTATGTGATACTCTTGAAAGTCTTTTTTAGAAAAGAATAAAGTCTGCCTTTAATTCTTAGAAAATGAATTGACAAACTTGAAGCGAGGTAGCATGTATATATTTTTTCTTTTTTAAAGTGAAAAATATGTTATGAAATTAATAATCTTGATCCTAATCAGACTATTAGTTAGACTTGAATGCATAGGAGACATTCTTTGTGGCCTCAAGAGTGAATATTTGTTATTTATTACTTATAACAATAATGGATTAAATTTTTATCTCTTGTTGAGTTGAAAAAATCTTTTAGTAAATCAAGAGGCTTTGGCAAAACAAATAGTTGATGCATCTATACATGACAAGCAATAGACCATTGGAGTTTATTTATTCTGATGTGCCAGGACCATATCAGTTGCTGCTTAGTTGTTCGGTGTGCAAGTGCATGATTGTTCTTGTTGATGATTTCTTAAGGTTCACATGGGTGTACTTTCTAAAAAAAATCTGAAGTGCTTACTAAATTCAAGTTTTTTAAGCATATAGTTGAAGATGAATTTCAAAGAAAAATAAGGTTTTTAAGAACAGATAATAGGGAATAATATGTGTCTAATAAATTTCTTGAATATTGCCAGTAAAACCATATAAAGATGTGATTTTACTTGTGCTCACACACTACAACAAAATAGTGTGGATGAGTGCAAGTTAAGGACCTTTGTAAAGTGATTAAAAGCTGGATGTATACTAAACATTTGCTCAAAGAGTTATGGGCGAAAGCCATGAATTATGTGTGTGATGTTGTGAATCAACTTCCATCAAGTAACATATATATGAAATCTTCTTGTGAAGTAATGCATGGAATTAAGCCTTTGGTTTTTTATTTTAAAGTATTTGGTTCTATATGCTATATTCATATATCAGATGTCAATTGACAAAAGTTAGACAAAAAAGCTATAAAATGTATGTCTGTGAGGTATGATTATCAAAGAAAAGGTAGAGGTGCTTTAATAAGCAAACTCAAATATACTACGCGTCAAGAGATGTGATCTTTGATGAAATATCTTCATGAGCAATAACCTTCAAAACATTATGTGAATGATTCTTGGAGTGAAGGTAAAGAGACCAACAAATCAAGTTTTTCTATGTCCATGTCTTACGATGCTCAAAATTAATCTCATTCATCATTAAGTGATAATATCTTTATATTATGAGCAACAACCTTCAACACATTATGTGAATGATTCTTGTAGTGAAGGTAAAGAGACCAAAAAATCAAGTTTCTCTATGTCCGCATGGACTTCGAAGGAACCTTTAGCTTGGTTACAAAAATAGTGTCAATTTGGGCTAGTATCACGTTGGTGGCTTGCATGGGATGGAAAATGTGGCAACTTGACAGGAAAAATGCATTTCTCTATGATGAAATTGATAGAGAAATATATATGAAACTACCTCCCAGGACTATTTCAAAAGAGTTCAAAAGAGTTCCCTAACCATGTGTGTCAGCTAAGAAAGTTTTATACCGACTCAAGCAAACACCACAGTCTTAGTATAGTAAAATCTCTCAATACCTTGTCTTTTGTGGTTACATGGCCTCAAATTTGAACCCTGGCCTATTTGTGAAAAAGCAAGAGAAATTATGTCATAGTTTTATTGTACAAGGTTGTTAGAGACGTTGAGGCGAGGCAAAGCATTACAACCTCCTTGAAGGGGAGCGTAAGTATCAAAGCATTGAAGCTTAAGTATCATAACTACTACCACCACAAGATAAGAAAAATAAGCAAATATAAAATAAAACAAAAATAAACAAGTAATTGAACATCTTGCCATAAGTAGCCCGTACGAACACAACTTTAATAATTGAAAATTAGAATTGTGCAATATAATTTCAAGAGAATCCAATGTGACTACCATTATCTTGAAATCGTTTTTTGTTCATATTTTTAGATCAACTAAATCTCTTGGGAATAGATCTAGTCATATTCAATATCATAAAATGGTCATATTTGGTGATACTGAATACATATACTACAAACATATCCCTCTCTTTGTAGCCCCCCATCTAATGGTGAGGAGACACTGAGATTTCGTTTCCTAAACTCTTTAATAGACCCATCTCCTTGTCGTCCCTTAGGTCATATTCAATACTGACACAAACTCATTTGTCTATGAGGGCCCCACATGTTTGGGAGGGAATACTTAAAACGTTTTTTTTCCTAAACTCTTAACAAACCCATCTCCTTTATGTCACCTAGGGCAGGAAAGACATATACTGGTTGCTCCACTTTCAACCTATATTTGGTGTCATTAAGTGTGGTTAGATTTTAACAAATTTCTCAAGAACTCTTTGGTTTAATAATAATTTTGTATTACTTTCAGAATTTTCAACACCCAAAGTTTTAAGTCATAGTCCATGATTTTTTCAAAGAGGTTCTTAAAACTTAAGATGAGAGAGAGAAAGAGAGGCTGACCGGTAACAGTCTCTGACTAGACATATACCTAGCAGCACCTCACATAACATGTTGTGTGAACAGCCCCCACAGTCCCTCTAGCCCATAAGAGATCCCACCTGTTGTTGGTATCTAGCCCATAAGTGACCCTTCAGTTTTCCTTCTTCAGTGTGGAACCTAATGAGAAGATGGGGATCAAAAGGAGCAAAGACGAGAAGACATTGACCTTCTCCCCCATTTTCTTCAGTTCTCACCTCCTGTGTTTTATTATTTTATTATTTTATTATAACATGGTCAAATGAAGTGTTTGACTCCTTCATTTCGACCTTGCAATTGAGGTGCAAGCTTCGACATGAGGCGTCCACCTCATGGGAGGCATACACTTTAGGACCTGAAGCACATGCTTTAGAACCACCTATGCTTATGTGATTCACCTCGAGGCATGAAGGATCATCTCAACCTTGAGGCGTAGGCTTCACGCCTTGAGGCATAGGTATTTAACAACATTGTTATTGTATGTGGATGACATGATTTTAGTTAGGAATCATGAGGTAACGAAGCTGGTTCGACATGAAATATTTGAGCGAACTTAGCCTTGCCTCTTTCTTTAGATTGAAAGTGAGAAAATGTGATAAAGGTGTCTTTCTCTCAAAATCAATATGCAAGAAAGTTGGTATCTAAGTTTGGAATGAGTAATGCCAAATATGTTTTAACTCCTATGGAGCCAAACTTGAAATTGTCAAAAAAAAATGAACGGGAGTGAGAAGATGTTACCTATTATCAAATGTTTGTGGGTAGTCGAGATGCTACTAAAAGATTTTTAAAGTACCTGAATTCTACTCTTAAGAGTTTTATAAATGCACATTGGGAAGGAAAATTTGGATGCAAGGCATTCTAGGTTGAGATTTTGCTTTAACATCGGCTAGGCTATGATTAGTCGGTGTAGCAAAAAGCAATTGTGTTGTGTTTTGATCTATAGAAGTGAAATAGATGGAGGCTTCTTTGGTGGCTCAAGAATGCAAGTGGTTTAAAAGGTTATTTTTGTGATATGTTGATGAAGATTAAAGACCCAACTCCTATATGTTGTGACAATGAAAGTACTGTTAACTTAGTAAATAATAGGGTATCATATAGAGGAAGCAAAAGTATTTCTATTGCTCATCATTTCATTAAAGAGAAAATGCTTGAAGGAGTAAGAGGTTGTCTTTAAAGATTAGGTTGCCGACATATTCACAAAAGCAAAATTTGAAGTATTTCGGTCATGGTGTGATTGATTTGAGTGTTGAATTGTAGTGTGTGATTGGGTCTTGTCAACAATCATTTTTGTCTTCTAGTTATGTGTTTTAGGGTATTTTAGTTAGTATGCCACGCGTGGAGATTTTAGGTGTAAAGTTGGTATTTGCATTGATTACGTGTGAGTAGCATGGGTATGTATTTAATGTGTAATGAATGTAATGAAGCCATGGGCATATACGATGCATAGAAATATGAAAAGTTTTTGTAACTTAGTCATTATGATCATAAATGAATTTTTGTAACTTAAGCCTATCAAAAGAAAGTCAAAAGTGTTAGAAATATTTATAAGGCCCAAATGCCTCTCTCTCTCTCTCTCTCTCTCTCTCTCTCTCTCTCTCTCTCTATATATATATATATATATATATATATATATATATATATATGTATATATGTGTGTGTGTGTGTGTGAGAGAGAGACTTGCAGTTTAGTGTGAATACATGAAATAGAAGTAATATTTTTTCTCTTTTTTTCCTTGATTTTTTTTTTATATTTGTTTTTTCTTGACGAACTGGAATCCGGCGTAGAGGCACAACTCTAGCGGTACACACGTAAAAGAGAGGATAAATAAAGCTATGATTTGTCTTCTAATATTCTAAGGATAAAAACGGTCTTTTAACTTGAGCTAAACAGGGTCGGACCACAGTTAAACTCTTAAGGTTATCTGGAGAGCTGTTTAAAAGTTATTTTCTTAACCCAAGTGTATATTCTTGGTAAAATCTTAATAGCTTAATGGGTATTTGTAATTTTGTCAAAAATGAGGCATGCATTTGTAAATTGTTCTTTTCTGTATAACTTTCTAAAACTCATAATAAATGAATAAAGGTTTATTTGAATTTGTAAGTATTTTTTTATTCAATTTTTTAATGAAATCTAATTTATTTATACGTGGAAACCATCCTCAAGATCATAAACCTAATCGAGTTGGCTAAGTCTGCCGTATTGACAGTCACTTTCCCGACGGTGTAAACTCATAAAACACCCCTTGCACTCATGAGATCGCCCAGCTTGGCGGAGCAAGAGATAAGCAAGGGCTTACCCCTTGCCATTGTTAATAGGGATGGCAGTGGACCGGGGAAAGCGGGGCCCCGCCTGCCTCGCCCTGTTTGGACTGGGGATGAAGGGTATGGAACGGGGATGGAGGCGGGGATGAAGGTTAAAATCCATACCCGTTCGGGGATGGACGTACATTTTTCCCCGCCCCGTCCCCACCATGATCCCTGCCCTGATCCATCCCCATCACTTTTCCCCGCCACGCCTCATCCCCGTTTGAACCGGGGATGGAGGACATGAAACCGGGATGAAGGCAGGGGTGGAGGTTAAAATCCATCCCCGCCAGGGATGGAGGCGGGGTGGGGGTGGAGACCTTGTCTCCCGCCCCGCTGCCATCCCTAATTGTTAATGCAAAGGGTTTGACACTTATGAGAATGAAACCCTGACCACCGGTCTAGTGGCCAAGGCCCCTTCCATTGCACCAAACCCCTTGGGGCTTAATGGAATCTAATTGATTTTTCAGATTTCACTCGAGAATATCCTTTTTATTTGGATGCAAATTTGGTTAGTGTTTATGCATTCCGGCTCCAATTTTTGAATCTGAACTTGATTGAAGAAGAGGCAATTAGTAGATTCGGTAAAACCCACATCCAAACTGAATTCAATCTAAATCCAACAGGTTTACATCCCTAAGTGCGTTATCTCTTTGAGAGGAAATCCCTTAGTGCCATATTAAAAGACATTTCTCACCTCTCCTCCATAATCACGTAGCAAGAATAAGGTCTGACCAGGCTAGGTTTACCAGTGTTTGAAAATATGAACATCTCCAAAGTAGGTGAGACCAATGTTGTCGGTATCGGTGCCGATACATATTGTATCGGGAGAAAATCGATACGCTTCACCCCTGAATCGGTTATTTTTTAATAAATGTAAAAAAACTTAAAAATATTTTTTAATATTGTTTTAATAGTTTTTTTTTCGCCATAATATTTTAAAATTATTTTTTTGGTCGATTCAAAATGATTCACTTGAGTATCGGTATCGATATCATTTTGTACTTTTGCTACGATAAGTATCTGAATTTGACAAATATCCGAACCCATTTACATGTAAAAAAATCAGATCAGGTTTGAGCTTTTCATCATGCATCTTAATTCAAATTTAAATTCCATGAGTCGAATATGGTACTGATCACATCCGATCTGAATCCAAACCGTTTACATCCTTATTGGAGAAATAAACCTCAAATTATCATTCTAGGACAAGTTGTTCAAAGCTCAAAAAGAGGCATTTAAGCACAAATGTGCATCCCCATCCTTTTCATGTCATCCATGAACCAAAAAGAACCCTCAATTCTCTCTTCGATGGAACATGTGTGGGGGACATAATTTTAGGTAATTATCATTTTTCAAAATGATCTACAAAAACAACAAATTTGTGGGCCCTACCAGCATGGGTTTGATGACCAGGGCCCAATTTGGTCTTAGACTTTGGGGCCAATACTCTGATTTCCCTTTGAATAAACTAAAACCTATTCATTCGTTCAATGATAGAAGAGGTACACTGAGCTGCCAAGCATGTCAAAAAGTATTCAAGAGAGAGAAATGAAGAGCAAGAATGTTGACCTAGAAACCAGTAGAGGGCAATTACTACTTATCAATGTTGTCTGAATCGGTCGATTCAGATGGATTCAGCCCTTAGCCGATTCGACCCCCCCCCCCCCCCACCCCACACACACACACACAAAAAAAAACTATAGATGGATTTTGGCTCACATCATCTGAATCATGGTTGGCAAACTCCTCGAGTCAACTCGTGACTCTCCCGAGTTGGCTCGGATCGGGCCCTAACTGTGTTAGAAAAAGTATGACTCGGTAAGGACCAAACTCGAGCGAATCAATTTTCTTACTAGTCAGCCATGAATCGGCTGAGTCAGCTAAGAATCGGCTGAGTCAGCCATTGACTCGACCGAGTCTTGCGTACTTTTTGTCAATATATCATGATATTTGAAAATTTTATATTTTGTAAATTTTAGACTTACAAAATATTTTAAGTATCAACATATCATGATATTTTTGTAAATGTAGAACATAAATATTTTGTCAAATATATCATGATATTTGAAAAATATCATGTCATTATACAATTTAAAATAATGAACTAACATATTTTATTTTTTTGTAATGTTTTAAAAATTTTGCCAATATTTGCCACCATAATTTTTTAAAGTTATGTCACATTCATATAATAATTAATTTAAAAAATTTTGTACTATAATATATATATATATATATTATATATATTTTTGATAAATTAAATAAAAAACCTTGACTCACCCGAGTCACCAAGTTGCATGTGTCCACCGAGTCTCGAGAATGCCAACCACGATCTGAATAGGCCAAAATCAATCGATTTGAAGTACAATCTGTTATGAACATTTTATGTAAAGTGTAAACATGTGTTTTGTTTATTTAATGGGTGATAATTGTGATGCTACTTTATGATCTTTTAAAATATCATCTTTATGAATGTTGACTATATTGACATTTTATTATTTTGTTATTTCTGTATTTATCTATATTTAATTCTGTTTTTTCTCATTTTTATGTCTTGTATTTTTTTCTGATTTTTTTAATCTTCCAATTCAAAATTGATTCGATTCAATTATTTGGTTTTTTAAAAAAACTGATTCACCTAGTGAACCGATTTTAACAACAATGGTGATTATGGCTACATTAGTATTCTTGGAATGATAAATTTGAAATACAATCACAATTAATTTGATGGAATTGTTTGGTATTGAAGAAGAGAGTTTATACCAAGTTTATAGAGTATGACATCTGTCGGTAAATGTTCCCAACCATCATAGGTCGGTAGTAGAACCATAAATTAATAGGCTAGTTTGCGAGTCATGTATTTTAATATATGTTGAGACCACTTCATGTTAATGATGGACCGCTTCGTGTTAATGATATGCTTAGCAGAGTTGAGCTATTGCACCTCGAACCAACTTGATTTGCACAGCTCGATTGTGGTCTAGAAACCGAAGTACCCACCATAGTGACAAAAGTTAAAAACGGCAAATTTTAGGTTCATAAATCTCGTGTTTTTTTCGGCAATAAAAAATATAAAAAAAATAATTTTTATAAGAAAATATATATAAAAAAATTTATTTAAAAATAAAAATCTCACGATAAATATCTGCTAAAACAGTAAATATCGCGATATTTGTCACGGTTTGAAAATCTCGCAAGAAATTGCCTTTAAAAACATTCAAGCAATTTCTCGCAATATTATCATGAAGTTTTTATAAATCTCTCGATATTTGTTAGATAGGTGGGTCCCCACCACCGATGGGGACGACGGCAAGGCTGCACCTGCCATGAAAAATAAGGTTGAGGACATTGATGGTGTACCATTGAATGGTTGGTGTGAGGTGTTGGAGAACTATGGGACTTGTCAAATTTAGTGGAATGGATCCTCTCCCACCTTTTCTAATTTAGTTATTTCAATTTTTCAAACCCAAACAGGGGTCACTTTTTTCAAACTATTGATGTCATTTAACTTTTGCATATCTTGCGTCGCTTAGTGTAAAAGGCTGATCCTGCATTTAGTATTTTTTTGGCACCATTTTGCCGACACTTTCCAACTCTCTCTCTCTCTTAATTTGGGAAAAAGAGAATAGATATCCTTTTTCATCATCATTTAGTAGGGTGGCAAACGGATTGGATATTATAGGATATCGGATTTGAGTCCGACAGGCTTTTTTCTTAGATATGAATCCTTTAAGATCCTAATGTATATTCAGATCTGTTCAATCAGATTACTTTCAGATATGGGTTGGATTCGGATCAGCATTTTAAGTCGGGTCTAGAATTGATCCAATTTAAAATCCAACCCCATTACATTTTTAACATGTAAATAGTTTGTTTTTGTTCAATTTTTTTAGGACCTAGTATTACATCATGTATTTTGGATTTGGATTGAACCTTACCTCCTTGGATCTGATTCAAATTCGGATCTGAGAAGATCCCGCCTGACTCTGACCCGTTTTCAACCCTCTCATCACTAATCGACACAGGCTTAGGGATGGCAGTGGACCGGGCGGGGACAAGGTCTCCACCCCCGCCCCGTCTCAAAATCCTACCCTCCATCCCTACCTCCATTCCTGGGTCTTGATTTTAACCTCCATCCCCACCTCATTAATCTCCATTTCATGTCCTCCATCCTCGGTCCAAACGGGGTGAGGCGGGATGGGGCCCAGTTTACCCTTGGTCCACTGCCATTCCTAAAGAGGATCGGGGACAGGGTGGGGCAGAAAAAAACATAATTCTATCCCTGTTTCATGTCCTCAATCCCTGGTCCAAACAGGGCCAGGCCCTACTAAGGCCTCTCTCATGAAAATGGCAGGCTTATCAATGTATCAGAGTAGGTAGGAAATTTTTGGTACAATAATGCATGTTGGAAGACTTTTCTTTTTTTATGTCATGTGATTCTCATTCATATATCGAAGGGTATTTGTAGCCTCAGAAACTGGGATGGATTTGATGGTCCAACAACTCCAGTTGCAACATCTTAACCAAGAGATACAACCCTCACGCTTGCTAATCTTTTATTTTAAGGGAATAGGCAAGGAGCTCTATTTTAATCAATCCTACTGAATGCTTAAAATTGAGTGAACTTAGTTGCAAGTTTATTTACATCTCCCACATTAATTACTTCACATTTTAAAGGACAAGAAGCCCAAAACTCAGTTTAAACTTTTGGTACTTTTTGGGCTCACAGGGATTGGTGGTAGGGGAAAGTTAGCAAGATGATAATCTTATTCATGATTCTGTAAAAAGGGTTGTGTGTTCACACAATAAAGGATACAATGTAAATTGAATACTTTGTAAAGAGTGAAAAACACATTAAAATTAATTAGGTTTACAATCTCTGTCAAGTGAATGAAACCAATAAACTTTCACAAATAACAAAAAAAAAAAAAACTGAATTCTTTTAAATTTTTTTTTTTTAAACTAAACACCGACCTCAAGTTTGGAAAGTTGATAAAACTAGCCCCAGTTTTTTTATTCACAAATTTTCTGTCTTTCTTCCATCATCTTATGAAAGTCAGTATGGTCATTTATCTTCCTCACAAAGTTGGAGGAACATCTCTATCCTTGAACAGGTGGAGTGTACCTTATGAATCTTGATTTTGAGTAGGAATGTAAACTGCTCCAATTTGGATCGGATGTGACCAGTATCATATTTGATTAATCAGATGTTGGTTAAAGGAATTCAAATTCAAATTCAGATGGTGAAAAGCTCATAGCAGATCCATTTTTTATAAGTAAACGGATTCGGGTATTCATCAGATTCGGATATTTGTTCAAAAAAACAAAAATATGTTTGTATCCTATTATAATCACATATGGTTTTGGCTTACCAATAGAATTCGGTTGGATATTGGATAAAATCTGGTTCATTCTAATCTCTACTTTTGAGTGTTTTTTGGGCCCCAGATTCTTCTAGAAAACAAATATTACCGTCTTTTATGTTTTTTAAACCCTAAAACAAAGATTACTGTCATGGATTGAAAAGAAAGAAAGAAATGACACATGCCTTCAGAGGGCACCTTGTTTTTAATATTTTTGAGACGGGATCAGGTTAAGATCACCTCTGGATGCTCTGTTGATCTCAAAATGAACAGCATTCACAACTTGTACTAATTAATGGGATGCCGGCCATCACTTGGATGGGACCTCTCTTTTTTTCGATGCCATTCATATTTCAAATGAACCACATCGTAATGGTTTAAAATGAATGGCTCACTTGTTCATTGTTTTGATGGGTATCGTTCATTTTTATGGCGCCTTTGACGCGATCCTCTTTCATATTTTTTGGTGATGAAACAACATTTGAAGCATGTGATATAGACATGTAACATTGTAAAAAATCTAGAAAAATGATATCAAAATTCTTTTAAAGTATGACATCCCATCAAGGTCGCCAAAAATTATTGATAAAAATATTTTAAAGTTTGGAAAAGATAGGAGTTACCTGAATTCACAAAATTCTTTTTCTGAAATTACAGTGAACATCCTTTGCAAGCCTCAACCATCATTAGCTGACGAGAAGGTAAAGACGGGGCAAGTTTTCCAATTTTCGTAGCTCAAATCATGCCACCGCAGATTCTAATATGCAAATAAAAATAAAAAACATGTATAAGCACCTAATTTAAAAAAATAAATAGAATAAATAAATTACAGAAAAAATATCTTTTTCAGACTCAAGGGTCCATTTTATCGTTCAAGCTATTTTTTGTATGTTAGCACTTTTACATAGGTACGAGTATTCTTCAATGGCATCACGACAACGTGCCGGCAAGACTTGAGTAAACGTATTCTTGCAGAGCCAACACTTGGATACTTAATTTTCAGATAATCACGGTATAGGGGTGAACCCTTATTTATACAGTTCAAAACAGATATGGATCATTGGAATTTTTAGATTCAGATCCGATCTTAGATGAATCTAGCTCTATTCTGGATGAGGATAAGACCTATCCAAAAGAGTCTTCTCGTATGAAAACCCGTCCAAGAAGAGTCTTCCCACCCTACATGAGACAAGGCGGGAAGACTCTTGGTAGACAAGTTTTCATAAAAGAAGACTCTCTTGGATAGATCTTATCCTCATCTAGGATAGACCTAGACGCATCTGGGATTGGATTTGGACCTAAAAAATCCATATGTTCTGAACTTTATAAATAGGGGATCACCCAATTAGATATCCAAGTGTTGGCCCTGCAAGAATATGTCTACTCAAGTCTTGCATGCACGTTGTCCTCATGCCATTGAAGAACACTCATACCTACGTAAAAGTGCTAATAGACAAAAAAGAACTTGAACGATAAAACAGACCCTCGAGTCTGAAAAAAAAGTATTTTTTAAATCCCTAATATGTTTATTCTAATTTTATTTATTTTTTAGATTAGGTGTTTATACATGTTTTTTAGTTTTATTTGCATATTAGAATCCGTGGTGGCATGATACGAGCTACAAAGATTAAAAAACTTGCCCCATCATTACCTTTTCGTCAGGCAAAGGATGGTCGGAGCATGCAAATGGCATCCCCTACAATTTCAAAAAAAGAATTTAGTGAATCCAGGTAAGTCCCATCTTTTCTAAACTTTAAAATATTTTATCAATATTTTTTGGTTACCGTGATGGGGTGTCATACTTTTTTAAAAAATTTCATAGATAGAATTGCATTGCAAGGAGATTTTGAGCCCTAACGAGCCCAAAATTTTCAGTTTTGAGTTCAATCTATGACCGGACGACAATCCCTATTTTTGTCATCCGTTGAAAGTTTGGTTGTTTACTGCCTGTCATTCACTAAGCATTTGGCTGCCACTGACCGTCGTCCGCTATGTTTGGTCATTCGAGTTCTGCCATCTGCAGATCCTTGTATTGGTTGGCTATATATGTCGTCCGCTAACATACAGTGTTGTTTGCATACCCCTATGTATGCAAGCTCTATCATCCACTGATAGGCAGTGTTGTCCACAAACCCTCATGTTTGAAGGTTTTGTCATCCGCAGACCCACATCTACAAGCTCTATCGTCCGCTGATAGGCAGTGTCATCTGTAAACCGTCGCATATGCAGGTTCTAACATCTGCTAACAAGTAGTGCTGTCTGCAGACCCTCGTGTCTGCAGGTTTTATTGTTCGCTGATAAGTAGTGTCGTCCACAGATCCTCGTGTATGCAAGTTCTGCGTCATTTGCAGCCCTTTGTATCCCTAACTCAAGAAATTTACAATGATCCCTCTTCATATCCTCCTTGAATTAAACAATTCAAAAATTAAAGCTTACCTAAGTTAAAAAGTATATATTTTTCATATTTATCACACCATAAATAGGAAACATAGTAAATGGGATAAATTTAACAAATTTAACAAAAATTAAAATTAAAAAATTAATGAATAGATAAATTACACTCCATTTTGAGCACTCAACAAGGACAAAGAAGTCCTTTAACTTATGATGAGTGCACTCACAGTCACATGAGACTTCAATTCAATTCAGGACAGTGATCTTAAGTATGACAGGCAAAGCCTAGGTCTTTCTTTGTGTAAATATAAAAAAAAAACAACCAAAAAATGCATCATATGTGTAGTTTAATTGAAGGCAACATGTATCTAGGAATCAGTGAGGCTTTTGTGACTTTTGCATGTGGAAATTGCAATATGTCACTTGTTCTGATGAAGGGAGTGAGGCTACTTTGGTACCTTTATACTCAAAGTTAAATTGGCTCGAGGAATAATAAGGAATATTTGGAGAAGTGGGTGATGAGAACAGGAAGCGTATGAGATTGATAGTCACATAGAGAGAATTCCCCTACAAAGTGAAAATGTTTGAAAATGACATGGTACCAAAAAAGGTTGTGTGTTCATGATTAGCCTTCAAGGGAATGAAAAATATGCATAAATACTGATCCCTCGAAGTTGACCCCTTGTGGAAGCAACTCATGCACTCCCTATTTCCTCCCCAAGAAGAGCACACATCATGAACCATCCCAGCATCTCCAAATGAGGTGGATGCATTCCCTCCTCTCCCCATGGAAGAAGCTTTGGTGGCGCCTGCATTCTGCCAAGAGGAAGAGTAAGCTGCTTCCTTCCCTCAACTCCCATATTTTCCTTTCATGTGTTCAATCCAAACGGCTTTTTTCCTCCAATCTTGTTTTTAAAGAAAGAAATTAAGTATCTTTGTTCTCTGCCCTGAATTTCAAGAATACATCTATGAAACTCCACTTTTTGGTGACTTTGGTACATGATAAGAAGAAAAGAAATGCTGTTTCCTAGTGAATTTCATTAACCGACTCCAATTTTATTTTCTGCTCTGACAGTGTAAGAAAAAGGCAAGAACTGCTGCTGTCTTGCTAATTTCAGAGATTTTTGTCATAGTGCTCTTCACTTCCTCTGTCTTTTCCCTTCATACGCAGCTTTCACACTTTGGGGAACTTTGATTTTCTTTTAACTTACACATAATAAAAAATATTTTGATGGTTTTCTTTACCGGATAATATTCAACGTTTTAGTCATTCACAGATTGAAGGGGCGAGATACTTTTTTCCAAACTCTACTCTCCTATTTCTCCATCTTCATTTTCTTCTGATTCATGTATAGACATAAAAGGGAAACATGCATCAGTTGGAATTTTCCGATGTTTGGAGTGGATTTGGGTACTGATGGGTGTTTGATGGATGTGAATTTACAGGCAGAGGGATCTACATTCTATATGAAGATGTGAAGTCTTGCCCATGTGAAGATGTGCATGTTTTGTGGTCCATCTTGGTGGAGTCTCATGCGCCTGCTCTTCCTTCCCTCCCATACAAGTGAAGAATTTTTTCCCTTGTGTAAATACGTGGTTAAAAGCAGAAACGAACACTTTTTTCCTGTTATTCCTGTGTGCTTACTGTACTGTCGCATGCATGAGAGCGGGTGCATGCCACACACAAACACACTAACCTGTAAACATCTAGTTTCATAAAAAAAAGGAGACAGGTTTTCTCACTGCATGCTTGTGTACCCGCTACATCTTTAGAAGTGTGACGAATGCGCGTGCGCAAACACACATATACACATTATACTTTTAAGCGCAAGCACAGACACAAAACACATATGAATAGACACGTGAACAACAATAAGGGATTTTGACAGTCTTCAATTTTGGTAGTTGAATTATTGGTGGCTCACATCACCTGTGGTCCAATCCATGGTAACGTGTTCTTTAATATTGGAATTAGGGGTGGCAAAACCTGACCCGACCGGCCAACCCGCCTCTTAGGCGGGTTCGGGTTGGGCAAAAATGAACCCGTTTAATAAACGGGTCGACCCGCCTAACCCATTTATTAAACGGGTTGGGTTCGTGTTAGGGGTATGCCAACCCGGCTGACCCGTTTAATAAACGGGTTAGGCAGGTGGGTCAACCCGCCAACTTGCCAACCCGTCCGCCGACCCGACCCGCCAACCTGACCCGCTAACTTGCCAACCCGTTTACCCGACCCAACCAGTTTATTAAGCGGGTTGGCGGGTCGTGTCGGGTTACCCGTTTAATAAACGGGTCGAGTTCGTGTTTGCCACAGCCGACCCATTTAATAAACGGGTTGGGTTTGGATTGAGGTATGCTGACCCGCCAACCCGACCTGTCAACCCGACCCGATTGCCACCCCTAATTGGAATCAGTCCATCCATGGGCAGGGGTGTCAACCAGTTCCGTTTACCGAGACCCGATCTGAACCAAACTCTATAGGGTCCAGGTATGGTGATAAATAATAAGACCCGATTAATACTTGGGTCTGGACCTGAAGGTGTGATTAATACATGGGCCTCGGTATAGTTTATGAAATTTTATACCAGACCCGGACCACAAAACATGCACAGTACTCAAGTCTCAATCTCCAATCAATGGCAATTCCCACGTATGGGGCTCTGCTTGTTTGGTAGGAGCAGCTAGTGCACATCAGCATGTGTTGGGACGTTGCATGTTCAAATCCCAATGGTATATTTGTATAACTGGTAGGGGCCTGCCTAACCGCGGCTTGCCTTTCAAAAAAAAAGAATGGTAATTCTCACCATCTGGCCTCAATCAACATCAGCGTGGCTAGGTCTCTGATCCTTAAGGCGAGTGTCATCAAAGAAAGCCAATTCTGTAACAAGAATTAGGAACCGACCACTGCGAACTTAGCATGGCAGGTAATTTATAAGGAAAAGATTAGGATTTTTATCACCGAGGTGGTATCCCATGTGGTAATCGGGGTCCTGTGCCAAGCTGAAGGCCCAGGTTCGAATCCCTCTGGCACATGGGGCTTAAGAGATATCTGGTAGAGGTCTGCTTAACCCTAGCTTCCCTTTACAAAAAAAAGAGTAGGATTTTTTTTCAAAATTGCCTAATAGGGTCTTTTGCAAAAGAGTCCTTACCTTTCTGCTAAACCTCACAAAAGGGTTCTTATGGCTTCGGGCACGCAAAATGATGATTCTGCCTTATGCCACAATGACACGCTATTTGGAGGTGTGTCATGGATGACACGAATCAGATAGGCTGTGACGCGCCTACAAGACTATGATACATACGAATATTAATTTAATATTTTAAAATATTATTTTATTAGTTTTTAATAACCCTTCAGTAAAAATACATTTTTATACATTAAAATATCAAAAAAATATTTTTTATTGATTAAAATAATCAAAAAGTCTATGTGGCCTTATCTTATATTTTTGAAAAAGTTTTGGGACATCACGTATCGGGTCGTTCGCGTATCTTTGTGACTTATACTCTGCCCTCAAGAAGGACCAGTTTGGAAATAAGTCCGAACATTTTACAAGAGCAATTAAATATGTAGCGAAATGACTATCCTGCCCTTGTTGGAGCACAAACACGTGATTTTTGCGTCAAGTAGGCCCCGGATCAATGATTAATCGGCTTAGCTCTTTGGAATCTACCAATCTTTTTTTTTTTTAAAGGCAAGCTGGGGTTAGGCAGACCCCCCACCAGTTATTATTAAACATACCACTGGTATTTGAACCTGCAACGTCTCACCACAAGAAGACGTGCACTGACAGCTCCTACCAACTATGCTGAGCCCCGTTGGTTCTGGAATCTACCATCTACGATCCCAAAACAATACAATTGATCAGAGAAGCCAAACAGAGCAAACAAGGGACAGAGTGTTGGGGATCACGTACAAAAAGTCCGTGATCTAAACTAACAAACATATATATATATATATATATATATATATATATATATATATATATATATATATATATATATATATATATATATATATATATATATAATTCCAGCCGTTGGATGAAGAAAAGCAGAATCACAGTCAAATAAATACCCACTCTTATGAAACACAAAGGAAAGAACTCAAAACCTCAACATTGAAAGGCTGTAAATAAAAAAAAAAATCTCCACGAATTAAGGAGATGGCAGCCAGTGGAGAATGATGGGGCTAAAAATTAAGCAGAAAGCTTAAAGAACAAACACTGAAAAAGAATGGAAGAGAGAGAGAGAGACGCCGGAAAATCCTGTCAACCGGTCGGGTTTGGTTCAGACTCAGGTGGAACCATACTTGGACCAGATTGTTGGGTATGGTATCGGGTCCAGACAGAGGTCTATAATTGGGTCTACTATAAAAGAAACCATATCCAGACCCGATAAGAACTACGTGAACCAAACCTGGTAAAATAATATTTTTTATAATTTTTATATTGAAAATTTTCAGGTCTTAATTGGAACTCGGGTCTGGTATAAAATTTTATAAACTATACTTGGGTCCATGTATTAATCGGATCTTCGGGTTCAAACCTAGTCTTAATTGGGTCTTCTTATTTGTCACCATACCCAGACCCTATAGGGTTTGGTCCGATTCGTATCCGGGTAAACCCGGTTGACACCCCTACTTGAGAGAGTTAGGGTCTAGGAGAAGGTCAGGGGTTAAATGAAGGTCAGGGACTAGGACTAGGGGTGGCAATCATGTCGGGTTGGCGGGTTGGCAGGTCGACCCGATGGGTTTGGCGGGTCAGCATACCTCAACCCGAACCCGACCCGTTTATTAAACGGGTCAGCTGTGGCAAACACGAACCCGGCCCGTTTAATAAACGGGTAACCCGACACGACCCGCCAACCCATTTAATAAATGGGTTGGGTCGGGTAAACGGGTTATCAGGTTCGCGGGTCAGGTTGACAGGTCGGGTTGGCGGGTTGGCAGATTGGCAGACGGGTTGGCGGGTTGACCCGCCCACCTAACCCGTTTATTAAACGGGTTAGCCGGGTTGGCGGGTTGGCATACCCCCAACCCGAACCCGACCCGTTTAATAAACGGGTTACGCAGGTCGACCCGTTTATTAAATGGGTTGGCTTAAGCCCAACCCGAACCCGCCTAAGAGGCGGGTTGGCGGGTCGGGTTGGCGGGTCCTGTCAGGTTTTGCCACCCCTAACTAGGACTAAAGATGGAGGGTATCATTGTTCCCTTGCGACTTACAGTGTACAGTTGCGCTAGAGTCTGTTTTGCTTTTGTTGAGTCTGATGTAAGCTGCCCGGTTCAGGTGAATCAATACCCCGAAGGGGCAGCCCGTATACTTGAACTGTAATAGCCTGCGGGCAAAATTGTGAATGAATTAAATGCGTTGAGCTTTCTTTTGTTCACCCTCGTTGTGATTGCTTCTTGTGATTGCAACTTCTCTCCCTCTATTCTCTCTTACTCTCTTGCACTCTGATCATAAGCTTCCGCGACCGGCAAGCTAGCTGACGAGTAGGCTTGCGGCGGTAAGGAAAGACCGTCGCGCCGCGCTGGCCCATTGAAGGAAATAGGCCCGTGACAAGTGGTACCAGAGCCCGTTCTCGTGCTGGGGAAGGGACTCCGGAGTCGGTGTCGACAGACACGCCGACAGGCTGCGATTTGTGAGCAAGACATTGTGGCGCCTTATCAACACTTGCGCAACACCAGAGGCAAGGCAGTTGCCGAAGCTGAGGAGATGGGTTCACCTCGGGGCCAAGAAGAGTTGGCTGCAACTGTTAACAAGTTGGTGGAAGATGTGACTTCGCATGATGAAGCGATTTCACGCGCATGTGAATCATTCAATGGATTGAATGATGTGGTGGCGAGCCTGCAAGAGCAGGTGAACTTACTAATGGGGCAGGTCACTTCGTTGACGACTACAGTGACCGATCTTGAGTTGAGGAACCGTACCTTGCAGCGGACGGTGACCCTGAATGGCGGAAATGGTGAAAGACCATCAAGGATTGATGTACCTAGACCCGCAAAATTCAATGGTTCTCGCGACAGCAAGGTCATTGAGAACTTCTTGTTCCAAGTAGAAGACTACTTGGATATCCAAAATGTGACCCTTGAAGATCTGAGGATCAAGGCTGCAGCGGCCTTACTTGATGGTGATGCTATCGCTTGGTGGAGGCGGAAGCGCAATGACATGGAGAGGGGTCAATGTGTGATAGACACCTTTGACGACTTCAAAGTAGAGTTGCGCAACTACTTCATGCCAAGAAATGCGCAGAGACAGGCTTACCGAATGGTTCGTGAACTCAAACATACTGGTTCGTTGCAGGACTATGTCCGAACGTTCCAGAAGCTTATGCTGGAGATACCTAATATGCCAGAAGACGACATGCTCAACTGGTTCATTGTGGGACTTCAACCATGGGCACAGTCCGAAGTGGAAAGGAGCAACCCCCGTATTTTGGAAGATGCATATGTAGCGGCTGAGCGCTTAGTTGATACTCAGCGCAAACCTTTCACCCCATCAACCAAAGTTAGGAAGAAGCCTGACCACGGAGGCAAGAAGGATGAGCAGCGCAACGATAAAGGTGAGGCGTCGACACGCCATCAATCCGAAAAGAAACAGAACTACACAAAGCACAACAACAGCAACAAGGGTGCGGTTGTGACATGTCGGTTCTGTGGTGATAGACATATCGCCCGGCAATGCCCAAAGCGCCTTGTAAAGGACGACGGGCAAGCCAATGCTGCACAGGAAGAATGCAGCGATACTGAAGGCAGTGACACTGAGACCATGCAACCGAGGATGGGCGCCATGCGATCGATTAACGCAGCTAGAAGTTGCGCAGCTAAGAACATGCAGGTCAGTAAGGAACTTATGTACGTAGAAGTCATTATGAATGGAAAGTCTACTTCGGCAATGGTAGACTCCGGGGCCACACACAACTTTGTCTCGCGGGAAGAGGCAGAGCGGTTGGGCTTGAAAACTGGGCCAAAGCAGAGGACTATCAAAACAGTAAACTCTGAGGCCAAGCCCATTCTTGGTGAAGCAAGAGATGTGGCTACTCAAGTGGGGAGTTGGGTCGGCAAAGCCAACTTCTCTGTGGTGCCCCTGGACGATTTCAAGGTGATTCTGGGTATGGAGTTTCTGCGAAGCCAGAATGTGATGATGCTGCCAAAGTTTAACACGTTGACGATCATGGGATCAGACCTGTCCCACACAGTGCAGTGCCTTACGCAGAAAGGCAAGTCTTCAGTGTTATCAGCAATGCAACTGAAGAAGGGTGTCAAGCATGGGGAGGAGACATTTTTAGTTGCAGTGCGTGCAGATGAAGGGAAGGTAGAAGCAGCAGTGCCGCCGACCCTAGCCCCTCTATTGAAGGAGTTTCGGGGGGTGATGCCTCTGGAATTGCCAAAGCGTCTTCCGCCAAGACGCGAGGTCGACCACAAAATTGAGTTGACCCCGGGAGCAAAGCCTCCCGCAATGGTTCCATACCGTATGGGGCCAGCAGAGTTGAAGGAGCTGCGCAGGCAGCTAGACGAGATGTTGGACGCAGGCATTGTTCGTCCATCAAAAGCCCCATTTGGTGCCCCGGTCATTTTTCAGATGAAACATGATGGCTCTAAACGGTTATGTGTGGATTATCGGGCCTTGAACAAGGTCACGGTGAAGAACAAGTACCCATTGCCATTGATAGCAGACTTGTTCGATCAGCTAGGCAGTGTTCGTATCTTTCCCAAGCTAGATCTGCGATCGGGTTACTGGCAGGTGAGGATTGCCGAAGGTGATGAGCCGAAAACAACTTGTGTCACCCGCTATGGTGCTTACGAATTTCTAGTAATGTCATTCGGGTTGACAAATGCTCCAGCCACGTTCACGACTTTAATGAACCAGATTTTCTACCCTTACTTAGACAAGTTTGTGGTAGTCTATCTGGATGATATCGTGATCTACAGCAGTAACATGGAGGAACATGTCGGGCACTTGCGAACAGTGTTTCAGGTGCTGAAAGAGAATGACCTCTGTGTTAAACGAGAGAAGTGTCTCTTCGGGCATGAGGAGATCAGCTTCCTTGGCCACGTTGTGGGGCGTGGTGTGCTGCGTATGGATGGGCAGAAGATAAAGGCCATCCAGGAATGGGTTCCGCCAAGCAAAGTACCAGAATTGCGGTCATTCCTCGGCTTGGCAAATTATTATCGGTGTTTCATCGAAGGTTATTCCCTCATTGCTGCGCCCCTCACAGATTTGTTGAAGAAGAATCGGGTATGGCTCTAGACAGGAGCGTGCCAAGTTGCCTTCGAGGGCTTGAAGAAAGCCTTAGGGAGAGAGCCAGTGCTGCGACTGCCTGATCATTCGAGACCCTTCGAAGTCCACACTGATGCCTCAGACTTTGCCATTGGCGGAGTTATTATGCAGGACGGGCATCCGATCGCATATGAGAGTCGTAAGCTGAAGGATGCAGAGAGGCGGTACACAGTGCACGAACGTGAGATGACCGCCATTGTGTATTGCCTTAGGACCTGGCGGCACTATCTTTTGGGTGCCGAGTTCGTCGTCAAGACGGACAATGTGGCCACGAGCTATTTTCAGACGCAAAAGAAGCTGACGCCCAAGCAAGCTCGATGGCAGATGTTTTTGGCTGAGTTCGACTTTGCCTTAGAGTACAAGGTTGGAAAAACCAATGTTGTGGCGGATGCTTTGAGCCGTAGGGCTGAATTAGCTGTTGCGCGCGCAGAGCCTTCTGAAGTGCATTTGGAGGGTGCATTGCTGAGCCGCATCCGCGAGGGTACACAGCAGGATCCGACCGCACAACACCTTGTTTCTCTGGCGCAGGCAGGGAAGACTCGACGATTTTGGCTACAGGATGGCCTCCTTGTAACAAAAGGGGGACGCATCTTTGTACCACGGTGGGGAAGCCTTCGCCGAGAGCTACTCAAGGAGTGCCATGATACACTATGGGCCGGCCATCCTGGTCAGGAGCGGACCTTAGCACTCCTTGAGCGCGGCTACTATTGGCCGCAGATGAGAGACGATGTTGAGGGGTATGTGCGGACATGCCTCATCTGCCAGCAAGATAAGGGGACAAACCAGAAGGCTGCCGGTCTCCTTGAGCCTCTACCAATTCCAGAACGTCCTTGGGAAAGCATCTCTATGGACTTCATTGTTAGTCTGCCAAAGGTAGAGGGCCTCAGTTCTATTTTAGTCGTGGTGGATCGTTTCTCAAAGTATGCCACCTTCATCTCAGCTTCCAAGGAGTGCCTTGCAGAGAAGACTGCAGAGTTGTTCGTAAAGCATGTGGTGAAGCACTGGGGCATACCAAAGAGCATTGTGAGCGATCGCGATGCTCGCTTCACGGGCAAGTTCTGGCGTGAAGTATTTCGGTTACTTGGCTCTGATTTGCTGTTTTCAACAAGCTTTCATCCGCAGACAGATGGGCAGACAGAGCGCATCAACGGGATACTAGAGCAGTACCTTAGGCACTTTGTTAGTGCCAATCAGAAAAATTGGGTGAAGCTCCTTGATGTGGCACAGTTTTGTTATAATCTGCAGAAGAGCGAATCTTCAGGCCACAGCCCGTTTGAGATAGCCACGGGGCAGCAGCCACTGACCCCGCACACTCTTGCCGCACAAGAAAAGGGAAGGCCATCCTTCGCCTATCAGTTTGTTCGCGACTGGCACGAACAGAATGAGTTGGCGAAGGCATTCTTACACAAAGCGGCGAAGAGAATGAAGAAGTGGGCGGACAAACACCGTCGGCTCGCAGGGTTCCAGGTTGGGGACCAAGTGTTGGTGAAGTTATATCCTGGTCGCACAGGCATCTTCCGCGGGCGGCACCGCGGACTACTCAGAAAGTATGAGGGACCCTTCACCATCACAAAGAAGGTGGGCAAGCTGGCATATAAGCTGGAGTTGCCCCCAGACTTCAAGGTGCACCCGGTGTTCCACGTGTGCAACCTCAAGCAGTTCCATCCAGATGATGGAGACCCGGAACGCAATATGCCGCGACGCGCTCCCATCATGCAGAGGGCCCCGGCAGCACAACGGGCCGAGAAGCACCTCAGTCAGATCCTTCGCCACAAGGTCAACTACTTGGGGCAGGCGAAGAAATACTTGGTGCAGTGGGAGGAAACAGCGGAACCAACGTGGGAGCCTGCATTTCGAATGAACAGCCGCTACCCGGCTGAAGTCAGGGCTTACCACGAAACAGATGGCGCCGAGGACGGCGCAAGATTTGAAGGGGGGAGCATGTTCCCTTGCGACTTACAGTGTACAGTTGCGCTAGAGTCTGTTTTGCTTTTGTTGAGTCTGATGTAAGCTGCCCGGTTCAGGTGAATCAATACCCCGAAGGGGCAGCCCGTATACTTGAACTGTAATAGCCTGCGGGCAAAATTGTGAATGAATTAAATGCGTTGAGCTTTCTTTTGTTCACCCTCGTTGTGATTGCTTCTTGTGATTGCAACTTCTCTCCCTCTATTCTCTCTTGCTCTCTTGCACTCTGATCATAAGCTTCCGCGACCGGCAAGCGAGCTGACGAGTAGGCTTGCGGCGGTAAGGAAGGACCGTCGCGCCGCGCTGGCCCATTGAAGGAAATAGGCCCGTGACAATCATGGTCGTTTTGTATAATCCATTAATCATATCCCTCTACTAGAATGCACTAACGGCATAAAGGGCGGGGACCATTTTACAAAACCGTACTAGGAGGCACAATTCTGCAATATAATAAGTAAGCATGGATTATTTTACAAAAATAGAAAATACATGCAAATACATGTATATATGATCACATATGCATGAAAAAATACATGCAAATACTCACATATATATATATATATATATATATATATATATATATATATATATATATATATATATATATATATGAACATTAAATACATGCAAATACATTAATGAACAAAGTATGCAAATACATGCATTAACAAATACAATCAAATACTTTTGACTGTTTTGACTCCAAAACGGTACACTTGTTTGTGTAACTCAAAAAACCATATGAAAAGCAAAAGGAGCTTCCAAACAGCTTATGGTATTGGCAACTCCAAAAACATATTTTAGCAACCCATGGAAACCGTGTTTATGTCCTAGTGCAAGGCAGCCTTAATTGTGTTGTTGAATGCACAGGCTTACACAGAGGAAGGAGATAAGCTGGGATCGTGCATAGTTCTCCATACTATTCCCATCTTATTGAATTTATCTGGATAAGTGGATGTACATTAACAATCTTGGTTTGGAAAGAAAAACTATGAGAAAGTGTTTAGAATTGATATTCAAGAAGGCTGCTTTTGTCAAAGTGAATATTAAGATGATGACTCCTAATTTCATTCCTCAAAGACAATATTTATATTTTGTTTCTTAATAAAATCATACTTGAGCTGGATGCTAGAAAGATTGGATACCCGAATTGGTGCTAGGTCGGGGCCGGAATGGTTAAAAATAATAAAAATCAGACCATCCTCGGTCGGAATTTTAAAAGAAATACGGCTCAGGTTGCTCGAGTGGAGCAGGCCAGGGATAAGTTACCGACTCCTTCAACCCAGGTTTGACTCCCACCGGGTGCGCAGGTGCCTTTCACTGGTGGGCTTTGTAAGGACTTGGGTGTCCTATGGATGACTCCGCCTAGAGATTACCTGCTTCAGAAGAAAACTTAGTCATAAGAAAAAAAAATGATATGCATGCACACACTAGGGGTGGCAAAAACCTGACACGACCCGCCAACCCGCCTCTTAGGCGGGTTCGGGTTTGAAAAAAATGAACCCGTTTAATAAACGGGTCGACCCGCCTAACCCGTTTATTAAACGGGTCGGGTTCGTGTTAGGGGTATGCCAACCCGCCAACCCGCCTGACCCGTTTAATAAACAGGTTAGGCGGGTGGGTCGACCCGCCAACTCGTCTGCCAACCCGCCAACCTGACCCGTCAACCCGGCCCGCCAACCTGTATACCTGCCAACCCGATCCGTCAACCCGCCAACCCGACCCGCCAACCTGAAAACCCGTTTACCCGACCCAACCCATTTATTAAATGGGTTGGCGGGTCGTGTCGGGTTACCCGTTTATTAAACGGGTCGGGTTCGTGTTTGCCACAGCCGACCCGTTTAATAAATGGGTCGGGTTCGGGTTGAGGTATGCTGACACTCCAACCTGCCAACCCGACCCGCCAACCCGACCCGATTGCCACCCCTAGCACACACGCATTCATCATAGACAAAACAAACCTTTTTTTTTTCTTTTTTCATAAAAACAAACTGAGATCAGGCAGACCCCTACAGTTATACAACTATTAGTAGCTTTGCTCCCTCTTTTAGGCAAAAAAAAAATTAGATAAAGAAAAGAATGAAAGAAGAAAACAACAATTACCTTGCTTGCTTTCTTTTTGTTGCTAGCTATAACATTGGGATTCATACTTGTATCCTCCAACACAAGGTGACGTACTGCCAAACAAGCCAACCCCCTATTTGGTACACAGGGAGACAAACTTGCTTAAATATACTCTCTCTCTCTCTCTCACACATGAAAGGGTGTCGCTCGTGATGGACAGCTATGTGTATCATATTTCAGTAATAATAAAATTGGGTGGCACCATAACCAACAATCTATATTCTATTTGAAAGGATATCATTCACAAGCATGTCAACTCATTATTATGAATCGAGTTTACATCGCATGATCCACTCATTAAAGTAAGCACAACAAGGTGAAAATGGACTATACTGCATCGATTTGAACATACAACTTTCATCTCTTCAAGGTTACAACGTAGCCAATGAAAACGTCTCGTCCTCACCTGTTACCTTCAAATACAAACAGGCAACTTACTTTGATGTTATATTTTCAATTTTTTGCATTTGTATATGCTCTTCATCAATATATTCATGGATTTAAAGGACACGTTGATCAACCTTGATCAAATTATGGGCTAAGAGGGTAATAGTTCACGCTGGTCTTGGATTACATAGATCCAATCTCTAACAGCAAAACTAACCATTTGGATCATGTTTAGCATAATATTTTTACCACTTTTATGCGTTCAAGTTGACACCTGCATATATATATATATATATATATATATATATATATATATATATATATATATATATATATATATATATATATATATATATATATATATATGTGTGTGTGTGTGTCAGATTTCCATTAGGACAGCAGAAAATACGATTTTTCCTTCATATTTTCAGCTTTCTTTTTTTTTTGTTGATCAGTCCTATAGATGTGATCCAAGGTTTGCTTAGCAGAAAATAACTTTTGGATTGTGCAATTGCAATGTGCAAGTGGATTTATCAACGGCCTAAAAATTGCAACAGTCCATCATGTTAAAAAAATTCACAACCCAAAAGTGCATGTTTATACATTGAAAGAACACGATGCAAGGTGCTTACCGTGGCAAAGAGAACCTTTATTTGCATTGGAAAGGAAACACAATGGAAATTCGGTGGTGGGTTCCAAAACTGGTTTAGGGAATGGGCATTGAAAGTGGTGCATGTGCGCCAGAAGGAGGAATCAAACTTCCATATGTGTGATTACATATGCTCTATCTTTGAGTTATTCCCGCCCCTTCTCCATGGTGGTGATTCCCTTCAATCTCCTTGATTTCTTTCTCATTCTATTTTTCATTTCTCTTTACCTATATTGGTAAATGTAGGTGATTGTATATTCACCACTCATTAACTCATTATGGAGAATCATGCCCCACTCTCTAATAACCATTCCTATTAGATGCACACCAAGGATCCACTACCTTAGTGGTTTATTGGATTTCTTTGTGAAACCCAATGGTTATATTTAGATCCAATGCCTGGATCGAGCATCTCTCACTTCACACCAAGTGACTTTGCACAATTCTAAGGATTATATTAATATGCAATGAGTTACTTCTCACATAGTCATGTGATCTTTTCATCGTCATATGAACCATGATTCTTTTCACAAATAATATAGGTTTAGCCATAACATAACGATGTTTTACATATACTAGTTGGACTTTTTCTTTATGATATATCCTTATCATGAGGATATTCACAAAGAAAGTTTATTTTTCATCATGATCCTTGCATCCACTCATTTCACATAACTATATGAGTTTCTAATCATGTCAAGTTTCAATCATAACCCTTAACTTGCAATACCATATGCAATTTTTTTTTTCGCCTCTTTGGATCCATTCTATAGCTCATGAGCAAATCATGGCAAATTATTTTTGCATATTCATCATAATGAGAGTCTCATTTTCTTAGTTAGTCATGAAATTCTTATGACTCTTCTATAACCATGTCAAAGTACATCATCATGTCCTAATTAACTTTGCACAAAGTCCTCATGCACTATAGTGGGGTATTATGAATTTTCATCATCCTATGAATTCATAAAAAAATTGATTTGCTAAACATGACTAATACTTTCACTTTTCAAGATTTTACCATAAACAATACTTTCACTATCCATGTGCATCATCGTCACGTGCAACATGCTTAGACTCTCATCAGGTTAACCACTACCTAAAATTTTTGCATTAATATATCCAAATCCAAATAGTTATAAATATGATTAAAAAAATAAACATGACCATATTGCATTTTATGCATAAAGCTTCTAAAGCATGAAAATTATTTCTTAATGCATTCATAAAAGCAACTATGATAAATATCTACATACGTGTGTAAGTTATAATTCAACTCTCATTTTTCTATGCATTGCAATGTCATATTTCCCTTGCATCTTATATAATAAAAAATATTCTCACATGGTAAGTAGAGGTGGTCAGCCTTCACTAATCGTGTGAGCTTTAGGTAAACCCATCATTGCCACAAATCCTTTTGACATTTTTTTCTGAAGAGGAATGCCTGGTCATTTTATGACCACCAATAAGCTAGTTATTGAGTTGTTGGTTCATTTCCAAACTGCTTATATTGTTCACCAGTAGTAGGTTCTTTGTCATACTGCTAATTTATTCATCTTCAAGAGTTAATTCATTATTAAACTGTTAATCAGCTATTAATGCAATTTATCCATGTTAATATTTATATCGATAGTAATTTTTAAGTATATTCATGCTTAAAATCAACAATCGTAGACCCTTATCTTTAAGATTAACCAGGATTTAATATTCTCATTCAAATCATTTCTTACTAATCATCCATTTTTAAATCAATATATCCTGACTTAAATTAAAATTTCAATCACATTTCATGTAATTTACATTTGTAAGCTTTAAATATATCAAACCAAGCTAATTTATTCAACTTTAAAATATGGCAAATGTTCTCATGCAATCAAAGCTGTATACTCTTATTTTCTTAAAGTAAATCACTACCTGATTATATCAACTTTGGACCCATGTTTCTAAATCTAATCATTATGTTTTGGTATCCAAAACCATGAATAAAAGCAATGCATTAAGCATTCAAATCATGTCAAAAATATTCAATCATGTTTATATCTAAATTATTCATTCAAGGAGCATTTTAAGTGAAAACACTAACTATCATAGTTTTACTCTCGCTTTTCATGTATATAATAAGAAACTTGAATATATTTCTTTTCAGATGTGCACATTTAAAGTTATGTTTTAATTTCACAATGTGATTCACTATATCAACATATCAATTTTAGATCTATATATCCAAATTTCAATTTTTGTCCAAAAAATGCAAGTGTGGGTTATACAATATTCAAAATATACTAAAATCATGTAATCATATTCTCAATCAATTAGCTCATTTTGTAAGCATTCCAAGTAGACATAATATAGATTCTATTTTTATAATAGTTGTTATGATTTAAGAGAGAATTTTAGGATTCAATCATTTCATGCACTTTAAATCATAAAAACAGGGCCTTTTAAATTCATATTATGTCAAATAAAGTAATATTGAGAGTTCAACATGCATTAGTGTCATTTTAATTTTAAAGCCTTGATGTTTAGTCTAATTTAAACTTATATATTGTGGACCATTTCATGATCTAAATTTGAATGGGATAATCAAGATCCACAAAAAAAAATCAAGATAATCATGTTTGGACTTAAACAAAAAAGAAAAGAAACCATCAATGTCCTAACCTAATATAGCTCTTAAATCAATCAAACATGTTTTATTTCAATATATATTTTATCAAGTTATTGAAATAAACCTAGATCTTAGTCTTTATTTTGGTTTCACTACATCAATATCTATTTATCACACCATATTATGTTCACGAGTTAGGCGATTTCAAAAGCTATTTGACATGGGGCAATCCATATCACATGTTTCTACATATATATTAGTGAGAGACTATGGCTTTTTTATCATATTTATCAATCATCATGCTCTTATGGTGAACTTTGAGAAAAATATTTTATTTTTTTAATTCTTAATGACAAAAGATATACACAATAAAACATAATTAACATTGTACATCACAAGTATTATTAAACATTCATATAGCATAATAAGCATATTTTGCAGCAATACTATGTGTATTATCGTACCCATCACAAGAACTTTCACAAAAAGATCAAATAATGTATTACATATACATCTACATGTATGCAAATTGAAGTAACACAAGTTACAATCATTATGAATCTAAGTCCAATCATACATCTATATTCAGATTCATTGTATTCATGTGGGTTCTAAATACAAATTCATAGTTCTATTGAAAATTCTAGATCAAACTAGACTCATGTATGAGTAAGATTCAAAAAGGAACTATCTGTCAAAAATATCATACAACATTATAAAATAGTCTTGAAACTCATAGTGTCAAAATGCCCAAACTCTCTCTTGTCATGGTAGATATTCAACACTAACAATAATTGAATTCACAATAAGTCATAATTAATTACTAACTTTATGGATATATTACTAGCATTCTCCCATTTTCACATAAAGGTGTATAAACTTACTCTTACTTTAAGGCAAGTTTTCAATATTCAGCTTAAATAAATCTAAAATATATGCTTCATACTCTAGCACATTCCATAAAAAAAAGATAGATCCAACATCCAATAACCAATTTTTATTTTTTAGTGCAAAAAAAAAAGGACAAATCAATAATATTCAAGTTGAGACATGATTCCATTTAATTTCTCATGCAAAAATTATATTTTCCTGCAATCTCATAATGGTTTTATAGGCACTTATAAGTTTTCAATACTCTTTATGTAAAAATAAAAGTTACAAGTACTCAAAATTAAACAATGAAATATTCAAACCACCATTCTATAAATATGACATGCTTGAGTAGTTAAACAATAAATATTATGGTCATTATGCACTCCATAGTCAAATGTGAAACTTTCAAACCTCTTTCTAAAATTTTTAGAATGATAACAATTTTTCTACAAATTCAAAAACTAAGACAACTTATCTGAAAATTTATAAGTGATGCCAATCCTTATGATAGAAGTAAAATATGATCCTCCTTTTTTAATTTCAAAAAATTCAAACCACTCATGAAAAATATGCAGCACATAACCTCTCTTTAAAAAAAAAAACCAATAGCTTAGTGTTTCATCCAAAAAAACAAACAGGACGGAGGAAAGTGAGGGTTGCACAGCTAAGGCGAGGCAGCAATGAAGGTCTGTGACCTCCCTCCTAAAAACTAAACTCCAATTTCTTTAATGGCAAAAACACAATTGGAAACAAAAAGAGTTGCAGATTTGGGGTGTACCTTCGAGTTGGGTAATCGAAGAAGTGAGTATTAAAGAGAGCAGAGAAGTGGTGAGGGTCATTGGCAGTGACATCGACGACGTTGGGGTTGTCAGAGCCGTGTTGGAGCTCGATGATGAGCTAGCAGATGACTTTGCTCATCTGTTTAAGAAAGACGACATTGATGGAGGTGAGGTTGAGGGCATTGGTTTTGTCTACCAGGCACTCTGACCCGAGCCTACTGATTAGTGTGCAGTAGATATGCAAGCTTAGCTCATGGTTCTTTGCCTGCATCTCTCAAAAATCCCTCACCACGACATCGCACATCCTCACCTTACAGAAAGTGCTGATTAGGATGATATGGACCACAATGTTGGGCTCAAACCCCAATGCCCTTATCTCCTAGAAGAGCTCCCTCACCTTCTAAAAATCATTGTCTTCCTCAAGCTCTAATACCACTGATGAAACCTCGTGGTGGGTTCCATAATCTAGTTTAGGGAATAGGAATTAAAGGTGGGGCATGTGCGTCAGAAGTAGGAATCAAACCTCCATTTGTGTGACTACACATGCTTTGTCTTTGAGATATTCCAACCCCTTCTTCATGGTGGTGATTACATTCAATCCCCTCTGCAGAGATCTCTTAATTTTTTCTCATTTTGTTTTTCATTTCACATTCCATTTCACATTACCTCTATTGGTAATGTAGGGAATTGATATATTCACTACATTATAAAGAATCATGTCTCACTCTCCAGTAACCACCCCCTTTAATTACACACCAAGGGTCCACTACCTTAGTGGTTTGTTGTATTTTTTTGTGAGACCCAATGGTCATATTTGGATCTAATACCCAGATTCAACAACATAATACATCGAAAAACTGCACAATGCTTCGGTTTGGCACACACCTACTAGTAGCACAAGTTGACAGAAGACAAGCAGAACCAATTGATAGAAAATTGTGAACATGACCATCAAAACTTGTATCCACTATCACTAGTTCAGTACCGATTCTCCTACTCACCTAAGTTGTCCTTAATGGCATCTAGTAGTGGTAATGGCAAGATTCTTGTCGAGGAAGATATCCCAATCCCCCATCTCACTGGATGAAGAGGTCTATGTCTGTGAAGTACTTGACTGGATGAATGTCGGGTGCTGGAGTGTACAGGTAATCTCCCAGCCCCAGATCATAGCTCTCATTCTTGCTTAAGTTCCATACCCTTTTCTTCTTGCTCAGCACAATGAGGTCATGACTTAACATATGGTGGTTTGTGGGCTCGATGCTCCCTTTCACAAACTTCATGAACATGATTATGGGGGTCTGCCAAATGATCTTCATACTCTCGTTGGGCATAATTTCCATTGGCTCGAACTCCCAACCATCCCTCAACGAGCAGATGGCATGGGAGTACCTCATAATCCAGATTTGTCATCAGGAATCTTTGACATTATAGAGAGTGATTCATTAAAGGAATGTGCAAAATACAGACCAAAGGTACTACAAGGATAAGAACTATGAATAACAGCAGAGACCTCACAGCTAATGCCATTGTTTTAACAGCCCCACAAAAAATAAACTAGACTTTGGCATTTTTTTATAGAGCCCAACAAAGAGGGTCAAGTGGCCAAGTGGGGTGTCCCAATAGTTTGTGTAATCACATAGCACCTTATCCACAATCAGTTGTGAATGTATTGTATATAAGAGATCATTAACTATATTAAATCGCCACTACACATCTCACTTGAGAACCGTGAGAATCACGATATATAAAAATTGAAGGCAGATCAGGTGCAATGTGATCACATACTTTTGGTGTGTTGTTGCACCTGATTGGCACCATCTTTTGGTGATAGTGGGTGATTAGGTACATCAAAACACTTCAAGTTTGTAATCACATTGCACCTAATCCTCCCTCGCAAAAGTTGGGCCATGTGCACCTACTTGCATGCACAGTGGTGACAAAATATAACTTCATATACAATATAATAGAAACTGGCCACCCATCGTGCAAAGCAACTGCCACAAAGGGGGCACATCGGTAATTGCTTTAGAGGCATATTATATTATGGTGGGACTCATTTTCACAATGAATAGTGGTGATGAACATCACAAACGGTGAGGATGCCAAAATGTCTATCACTAGTTATTTGGCAGATCAGTCACCCCTTCAAGTTGTATATCTTTGCAACATGCATAGAACAAAACATGCAGTCCTCATCACATTCCAACATACATAGCATGTTTTCACGGGCTAAATTTCAAGGCCCAACCTTTCACGCTTGCAAAACAAGGAACGTCTGTGCGGCACTAGGCCTCACGGCCGAGTCAGCCTCATAGCACGTGTTTTCCCACACGTAATCTTCTTATATAGTAGAATTTCAACTTAACAAAATTTTCTTTCAAAGAATATGTCCGATCATGGTCATCGTGCATCTGATAAACACTTATGTGCATAGTCATCTCATACCGGCTAGCACCTCCAATCGAAGGGCCAAATGTGTCTTGTCACTCCCATAGGCAAGCACATGTTGTAGCAAGGGCTAAAATGTGTCTTTGCAACCCTACCGACTTAACCAACATCTAACGTAGGTCATAGGGCACATGGCGCATCACTTATGCATTGCCAATGTGTGTCAAGGCAAAGAGCACTATTTTGAGTCACCATTCCATAGTTCCATCCATTCAAAGCAAATAGTGCATGGATGTCTTAGACTTGCATGTCATGGAGCATATTGCGACCCAATGGGCATGCCCTCAGCATAACCTCGCCACCAAAGAGGCAATGCCTTTTGACCCCCAGTTTGAAGATCAGTTGATGATTGTATGTCATAGTGAAGAGCACCACCCAGACTCATTCGTTGGTGATGTGTACTCACTCGCATGGCCTTGTGCCACTATGCATGGTTGGGTCTGCATCGCCGCACCAAGGGCGGACTCCCCACGCACCCTTAAGGTCATTTCCCACATCCCATAGGAGATTTGTACTAAACACGAGCACCCCCATGCACTTTCAGTGTTGCTCATGCGATATAGGGGGTGTTTGTCCCAAGTTGCTGCAAAGACAAGTCAACCAGCTCAAGCAGAAGGTCCCTTCTATAGGTATTTTAAAAGTTGAGCTTCCACTGGTAGGAGAAACCCGAATAACGCTTAGAGAACCATAAAATTTTCAGCTTCACCAATATGTTCCCCATAATTCATTTACACAGTGTATTTTTTATCTTGGACACAAACAACTACAAATGCACGCTAGAATATTGTCTTCAAGATTCGTGTATGCAAATGTGTGTGTGTGTTGCGCATGCTACTATGCGTGTCATGCCTGTGCTGCTCACCCTCGTACCATATGCCGATGCGCGTGTTGTAACACATTGTCACGTGCCACAGAACACGACAGTGCACAACCACGCACACATGCAAAGCAACCGCAACAAATGGGGCATGCTGGTAATTGCTTTAGAGGCATATTATATTATGGTGGGCCTCGTTTTCATAATGAATGGTGGTGATGAACATCACAATCGAGTGAGGATGCCAGAACATCTATGATTAGTGATTTGGCATACCAGTCACCCCCTCAAGTTGTATATCTTTGCATCATGCATAGAACTAAACGCGCAGTCCTCAGAAAGTTCCAACATGCATAGCCTCTTGCCATGAGCTAAATTTCAAGGCCCAACCTTTCATACTTGAAAGCCAAGTAACGTCCGTATGGCACTAAGCCTCATAGCTGAATCAACCTCATAGCACATGTTTTTCTACACGTAATCTTCTTATGTAGAGGAACTTCAACTTAGCGAACTTTTCTTTCAAGAAATATGTTCTATCATGGTCATTGTGCATCCGATAAACACTTATGTGCATAGTCATCTCATACCGGCTAGCACCTCCAACTGAAGGGCCAAATGTGCCTTGTCGCTCCAACAAGCAAGCACATGCTGTCGTAGGGGATGAAACGTGCCTTCGCAATCCTATCGACTTAACCAACATCCAACGCAAGTCATGGGGCATATGGCATGTCACTTATGCATTGTCGATATGTGCAAAGGCCCCGAGCACTATTTTGAGTCACCATTTCATAGTTTCAGCCATCCAAAGAAAATAGTGTACAGATGCCTTAGATTCGCGTGCCATGGTGCATATCGTAACCCCATGGGCATGCCCCCAGCATAACCTCATCACCAAAGAGACAAGGTCTTTTGACCCCAGTCTGAAGAGCAGTTGATGATTGCATGTTATAGCGAAGAGCACCACCCAGACTCATTCACCGATGTTGTGCACTCGCACGACCATGTGATGCCATGCATAATTGGGACTGCACTGCCGCTCCAAGGGCAGCCTCCCCATGCACCCAAGGCAATTGCTCACGTCCTATGGGGGATTTGCACTACACACAAACACCCCCATGTACTCCTAGTGTTGCTCATGCGATAAAGGGGTGTCTATCCCAAGATGTTGCCAAGACAGGTCAACCAACTCAAGCAGGAGATCCCTTCTATAGGTATTTTGGGAGTTGAGCCCCCACTGGTAGGAGAAACCCAAATAACGCTTAGAGAATCATAAATTTTGCAACTTCAAAATTCTTCGAATTCAACTTCACCAAGGCATTCCCCATAGTCCATTTACATGGTGTATTTTCAATCTTGGCCACAAACAACTACAAATGCACACTGGAATTTTGCCTTCAAGATTCATGCATACAGTCGTCTATGTGCACGCTGCTGCACATGCAACGCTTGTGCTGCTCATCGCAACACTACATGTCGATATGCGTGCTACAACACACTGATGCATGCCATAGCACACAACAGTGCATAGCCACGTGCACACACTACGCGCCATGCGCTGCACGCAATGCGTGTAATGCATTATGCCCCACACGCCGCACAAAGCTCATGTGATGCACTATGCCCCTCGTGCCTGATGCTACCATGCACGCGCGTAGCAGCGTGCAGCATACATAGGTACCGTGTGTGCCCAACTGCGCAACAGTATCCTATGCATGCACGTGCCACTGTTGTGCACGTCTGGCTTGTGCATGCCTGTTGTTGCTCGCAGCAGGCCGTGCACGGCCTATGCACATGCGGGCAAGCCCAAATTGGGCCTGCTTGCTATGGGGTTGACCCGGCTGCCCCTTGCACGCTATAGCCAACCAATTCATCACTTTTTGGGGCATTTCCACCACACTTTTCACACGCCCAAGCATTTGTTGTTGCCTCTACACTGCACTATGCCCGTGCACATGACACGCACTTTGTAGAGCATAGTGTTGAACCTAGGCACAAGGCACACTCTATGGCATGCATACATCTCTTCTGCACCATGCACCATGCTAAGTCCCATACTGTGGCATGCTACAAGGCTCTCTGAAACTTTGTGTGCAACACTCTCCCCCACTCAACTCATCGTTGTCCTCGATGATGTCTTTACCCAACATCTTCATATCTAAGGAGTTTCACTTCGACAACGCAACCCATCTGGATGTTATGCTTCTTCATGTCATTCAGTTCCTTTACGTTCTCATCCTTACGAGACCTCAATGTAGTCCCAATCCTCAAGCAGGTCTGCCATGCTCGCATAGAATCATGTTGTCTTAGCTCACTTGTATGTGTGCCTCCCTTGCGCACGGCCACTTCATCCAACTTTGGTGCCCGCTTTGCAGTGCCTTCACCAATCCAGGTGGCCTGGGCACATACCACCATAAAAGTGAAGCCTATTATAGGGGCTTTTCCTTACTTGACTTCCCCTGCAAGACCTCGACGACCATCCTCTGGCTCGATCACTTTAGGTTCTGTCAGTCTTACTTCGGTCATACCCAACTTCACATCACCTGCCTTCTTGACCGTGGTCCATGGAGGGTATGTCGGCACTCTGCTCCTTGTGGTGTCTTAGGTTTGCCCCAAGAGCAACACATGAGTGACAATTGAGGCATTCCTTCTTATGTTGCCCTCAACTACGAGTGACAACCAAGGCAATCCTTCTTGTGTTGCCCTCAACCATGAGCGACAACTGAAGAAAATCCTTTTCGCCATGCCCTCAATTCTGAGCAACATTCGAGCTTCACCTTGCGCTGCCCTCAACCTTCAGCGACAATCGAGCTTCTCCTTGTGCTGCCCTCAACACTCTAGGCACCCTCGAACCCAAAGGCATGCCTACACTGGCTTCAACCCGCTATGATCCCAACTTTTTGACATGCCAAGTCACATACCTTGACGCGCCTCAAGCCACTTCAACAATGGTTCACCACATTACTTAGTGAACTTATGTTGTGCTCCTGCCCTGAACCTTAGGACACTTCATTGGTGGTTGATGAACTCATGGCAAGCGAACACTATCATCTTCAATGTCACCACTGACCCTTAGGATTCATCCTCTTAAATGCCCATTCCATATGCTACTGTGTCATGCAAAACTTTTGAGACATGTACATAAACAAATACTCTCTTTTACTCACACAGGAACTGCACAACATAGTCCTGAGCCGACCACGTAGTTGGTCTTCTAAATAGCCAAACTCAACTCCAGCAAACCAGCCTTTGTGCTAACTCCACTATAAAGTGTCACACTACGACTTCGGTACTTCAAAAATACCTTGGCAATATGAAGAGACACTCGATGAAAGGCTCTCCAACACATCCACCAATTTGGGCACTTGTATGTTCCTGCTCAAAATAAACTCAACGACCAATGCCACGTTGATGCCAAATCTGCTATGATACCAGTTGTCACAGGCTAAATTTCAAGGCCCTACTTTTCGCACTTGCAAGCCAAGGAATGCTAGTGTGACACTAGGCCTTGCAGCCTAGTCAGCCTAACATCACATGTTTTCTCACACGTAATCTTCTTACATAATGAAACTTCAACTTAGAGGACTTTTCTTTCAAGAAATTTGTTCGATCATGGTCATCGAGCATCCAATAGCCATTTATGTGTATAGTTGTCTCATACCGGTTAGCACCTTCAACTGAAAGGCCAAACATGCCTTGCCGCTCCCACAAGCAAGTGCACGCTCTTATAGGGACTAAAACCTGTCTTTGCGGCCCTATCGACTTAACCAACAGCTAACGCATGTCATGGGGTGCATGGCACATCACTTATGCATTGTCGATGCATGCCAAGGCCCTGAGCACTAATTTGAACCATCATTTCATAGTTCTGTCCATCCAAAGCAAATAGCGCATGGATGCCTTAGTCTCACGTGTCATGGAGCGTATCGCGACCCCATGGGCACGCCCACAGCATAACCTCACCACCAAAGGGATAAGGTCTTTCGACCCCCATTCTAAAGATCAATTGATGATTGCATGTCATAGCGAAGAGCACCACCCAAACTAGTTCATCGGCGTCGTGAATGCACTCGCACATCCCTGTGCCACCATGCATGTTTGGGATCGCATTGTCGCACCAAGGTTTGCCTCCCCATGTACCTAAGGCCATTGCCCACGTCCTAAGGGGGATTTGCACTACACACGAACACCCTTATGCACTCTCAATGTTGCTCATGCGATATAGGGGGTGTCTGTCCCAAGATGCTGCCAAGACAGGTCAACCAACTCAAGCAGGAGGTCCCTTATATAGGTATTTTGTATGTTGAGCCCCCGTTGGTAGGAGAAACTCAAATAACGTTTGGGAAACTATAAATTTTTTAACTTCTAAATTCTTCGAATTCAACTTTACCAACATGTTCCCCATAATCCATTTACACAGTGTATTTTTTATCTTGGCCCCAAGCAACTCCAAATGCAGGCTAAAATTTCACTTTTAAGATCCGTGCACGCAGTCGTGCACACACTGTGCATGTTGCTGCACATGCCATGCCCATGCTGATCATCGCAGCACTACATGCTGACGTGCATGTTGCAGCACATTGTTGCATCCCATAGCACACGACAATGTGCGGCCACGCACACGTACTATTGTCATGCCCTTTTTCTCTATGTCTTCCTGACTCGCGTGGAGAGAGAGATTGGTGGGTTGTCTGGGTCGTGCGACACACAGCTTGCCTTATGCGATGAGCTATGTAATCTTAGCAAAAGAAAGTGTATAGTCATGCATATTCCATGCATGCTTTGCACAGTGGAATATCAAAAGTGACAGAGTCGAGCAGGTCGATTATGTGAGGCAATGCTAAAGTCTTTGGCGTACGAGTCTTTAAGCCTACGAGGGATGGATGTGTCACCTTTTTGTGATGAGCGCACGAGCAGTCGATGCTTGATATAGCCATCTACGCATCCGAATATGCATCACGGACATTAGAGTGAGCATCAATTTTCAAATATGTATTGTACGATGGGTATATTGCATTTCGGCACTTGTGAGCCTCGTGGAGCACAGAGCGTGCCATGCAAAAAAAAACCCACTACTATAGAGAAGACCTTTTAGCCTTCAGCCTAAGTCAGTTGCTAGTTTGATATAGTGATGTTCTCTAGCTAAGAGGAATCACCATCGCTCGACATGCATTCATCGAACCCTTCATAAGGATGCAAGGTTGGGCGACAAGATTGGGCGTCACATGTTTGTTGATGCCCATAGTAAATTTGCATACTCGTGAGCACCCCTGTATACTCCGATGTACTACTCATGAGATATAGGGGTTGCCCACTCTGGACAGCACGATGGTGCACTAATGCAAGTCATGAGGAAGGTACACTATATAGGTGTTATGAACGTTGACCTCCTGTCAATAGGAGAAACCCTAATATCCCTTGAAAATGCATTGCTTTTGTTTCCAATGGAGTTCCCAAGTGTAGACTTTGTATTTCACCAAAATGATCGCACTAGGGTCTTCATCACATATGAATATGTTGGCAAGATTTTGATATTGGCTTGGTAATTCTCAATGTGCAAGGAGATTCATAACCCTAAAGTTTGGGCAAGCCCGCGTGGGCACTAGCATGACACCTCCAAATAAAGTCGCTTTGTTCTGTATTCTGACTTCACAGACACATTCTCTATATATGATTGTGCAAGCGAATACTCGATCGTGGCACATGAATTATGCATTAAAGGCTTCTGTTTATGAGCTTGAAGTTGAGATGGGTCGCAGGTGGCGTAGCACCCCTAAAGTATGGCACATGGTCTCGGGTGGCTGGAGAGACCCCCATGGCATGGAGCATGGAGCTGAGCAGATGCACTTGAGAAGTTGCGTGCACACTTAGGTTTGCTTGCTGACTTGCTAAAGAGTAGTGTTGTGTTGCCTCGTGTCGTTGTCGCATGTCATAGCCAAGGCATGGGATTTCCACTAGGAAACTCATGTCACCATAGTTCTCACTGCACCACACACACACGTGTGTCACTTTCGATCGGTGACTGATAAAGCCTAGCACACTGCACACGTGCTTGCCACTGCAGTGCACATCTGGCTCATGCACACATGTTGCTGCACGTAGCAGGTCATGCACGGCCTGTGCACATGTGGGCAGGCCCAATTTGGGTATGCTTGCTATGGGGCTGACCCGGCTGCCCTATGCACGTTGCAGCCAGCCAATCCATCGCTCTTAGAGGCATTTCCACCACACTTCGCACACGCTCTAGCATCCGTTGTCACCTCTGCACCGCATGATGCCCGTGCACATGCCATGCACTTTGCAGAGTTCAGTGTCAAACCTAAGCACAAAGCACACTATCTGGCATGCACACACCTCTTTCGCACCATGCACCGTGCCAAGTCCCATACCATGACACGCTACAAGGCTCTTCGAGACTTCGTGCGCAACACCTGCAGTCTTTAAAATTGTTTAAGTTCCAATAAAAATTCTCAATAGAGTCGTATACGATGGTATTAGACAAATTGAATGGCAGCTTCAAAATAGAACCAAACATCTCATCGCAGCAGTGCGCATCAACTTTCGATATCCATGGAACAATTAGATGACTACATAAAGAAGAGTTATTAAAGAAAAGTTATGCAATTCAAAGCATGAAAAGTTACCATCAAGCCTATCATAGTAGATGCAATCTGGCTGATAAGCAAAGAAATCAAGTTACCTGGTAATGGAAGAAACAGAAGAGTCGCGCTTGAGACCACCACCAAGAAGCAACAGATAAAAGAATGAAAATATTGGAATACTCGTGGGTTCTGAAGCCCCCTAATTGAAACTTTAGTCACAAAAATCATTCTCAGAAAATTCTTGTCGCAAAAGTTTTTAGAAAAACTTGTTTTTCTTAGAAGGATCTATATTATAAATTAGATAAAAACTTAGAAAAATATTGTTGGTTAAAATTTAAATTTACAAAAAGTTCAAGTACTTAATATATAGGTTGCGTGGGTAAAATATTATCAATAAAAGTTAGATTAAAAAAGTAGAGAAAGATTAATATTCCTATATTGATTAGGGTGAGGAGAAAGGGATCCGAGGTGTCTACTCTCATATTTTGGAACTAGAAATGTGGAAGGACTGCACATTTCATGTGCGCCATTCTCCTTTTTGTTGCATTGGGAATGCGTAACACATGCAGAGTCACTTAGGCACCCCTTTCTAAGTAATAACTTTGAAAGTGGGCAAAGCTACAAAATTGCTCATTTAAAAGAATTTGTTTAATGTTATTCATTATGTTTTAAATTGCGATAAATTGGTTATAATATCACAAGAAGTTAAAGCCTTGTGAGATTTTGAAAATCTTGTGATATTACTGCAAGAACACATGATTCTAAACCATCCAGAATGCTAGCGGTCAAGCCAGGTGAGGCAAACATCTTCAAGACAAATTCATAGAGGAAGGTGAGGCAAAGCTGCCAAGCCAGACATCAATCAATTTGCAAAAAAAATGCAGATGGGAACTTTGTTAGCAAAGCAGAGGATGATCCTTAATTCTGTAGGGCCTTGTTATACAGGCAACCACGCCATCGAAGATTACCTTGTACACGCTCTTACATAGGATAAATAATTGCAACTTGCCAGCAAAAAGCACAATTTGGTTCTATACATTTTTATGCAGTTGTGCTGCATCATGCAGCTCCGTTGCCGCCGCTGACGGCCATCCATCTCAACATTTCTCGAGATGAAAACCACACCCATCTCAGGAAATGCCAATATGGCTGGGGGCCAGCAGCACCACTGCATATAAAGTGAACACTTTAAACATAATCTTCAAGCTTGGCAGCAGCTCGGCAACATTAAGTCGGTCTTTAAAATCATCATGTTTGTGTAAACAAGAGAATTTGACTGGCCATTCTTGGTAAGAGGTCGTTAAACATCATATCAAACGCTTTCAGTAGCGATGTGTACATATATATTTGTGTATTGTTAGAAGTGGAACCACGTTTATGGTGCAAACATAAACCAATTGTAGAAGTTACAAATGCTATAATAATACATTACTTAATTAGATCAATATATGTGTCTCAGGACAATCATTCGGAATGGGGCATGTGCAGTGCAGAGCTCTACTGAGTGGAAAATGCATCGAGTGTAGGAATGCACGGTATGTGTTCGCTTGATCGGTGACGTGCGAGGGTAGCACAACATGCGATAGGCATCAGTATCGTCGTTAGTGCATCGTTGTGTGGTGGCACAGACGTGGAGCATTGTTTGGTTAAGCAGTGCCAGCGGATCAGAGGATGCTGCCTTTGGAGATTTGGTTGAGGACCTCTCAGCTTGCAAGATGTTTCCCACGCATAGCGGTTGGATGCACGGGGGTGCGTATGGGTTAGAGCTAATTCTCCCAAGAATCACCTTAGGTGATTCCAACCGAGTATGGTGACTCAGAGCTAGGCGAGTGAATGCCTAGGCATCGACGAATGAGTCTGGGTGGTGCTCTTCGCTATGGTGTTCAATCATCAACTGGTTTCCGGATTGGGGGCCGCAAGGTCTTGTTCCTTCAGTGGCGAGGTTTTGCTATGTCGTGTGCATGGAGCTGCAAGACGCTTCATGGCACGCAAGGCTAAGATAAAGTTTGTACCTCTTTCAGAAGTGATAGTTGGTATGGGACGGCTATGCACTAAGCGGCATGGACTACATGGAATGCGCATTTGGAAATGTGCTTGATCAGCTTCTGCTAGACAGTTGCGCACAGGGTGGTGCGCAAGGCCAATGAAAATTATTCAACACATGAAAACGTGTTGTTACGCGGCCTTTGACCATTAGTTTGTCCAGCTTGGTGCATCACGAGTTTGTGAAGCATTCTATGCCCATGACAGAGTGATAAGTAGGCTTGCGGCGATAAGGAAGGATCATCGCGCTGCATTGGCTTATTGAAAAAAGTAAGTCTGTGACAAATTGGTATCAGAGCAGAAAGATTCATGGAGACCTTGTTCTTCATTGTATGCGACACTGAAGAGAACATTGATGGTTTATCTTGGTTACGTAATTTTGTGCAGTTGAAGTGTGGTTGACCGAGCACAGAAGTAAAATGTTGGCAGGATGGTATGGGACATCTTGTCAATGATAAGCAAAAGTGTAAAGTTGTTATTTAGTTGGCTAAGAGAACATAGATAAGTCAAATATTCCTACCAGTTGTGTGTTAAGTTCACAGGTGGAGCGTGGCGTTTGCCTTGTGCATGCAGAGAATGCACGTTGAATTTGGCTGGATGGATTTTCACCTTTGGGTATGGGAGACTCGACTAAACTTCTAAATTCTCTCCCAAAATTTTGGGTTAGCGGAGTGCCCACATTGAGCAAAAGGCTTGTTGCTTTGGTCCCTTGAATTGGCAGATCTTCAATGGATTACGCGTGTAGAAAAAGTTATTGTTCGTGGCTCATTGGTTCCGCCGAGAACGTTTTGCTGACTCTGAGAGAGTACAACGTGTTGACTTCGAGAGTGGAGTGCAGCATTGGGGCAAAGTGACCTTGTGAAGACGAGTGCCCAGGAAGACACTTTGGAGGACCACATTGGGGTGATACGCATGAAGGTGTCCCCCACTTGAGGACTAATTTGACCAGTGGAAAATCGCAAGTTGGTGCTTAAGGGAGTTGATATTCCTGCGGTATGCATTGGTGGTCGTCTTTCTCTTTAAGGACCACGAAGGGCTTGAAATTGCCCTTGTTGGGGTTGAAAGGCACCCCAACCATGAGCTTCAAGATGACAAGTTTGTTGTGCGGGCGAGGATGACCCGCTTATGTTTGAGACTACACTGGGGACTCACGAGCAGAGAATGCTTGATGTTGATAAAGTAGAAGACTGTTGTCTAAGTGATCGGAGATGCGTCAAAGGTATGGGACTTGGCGTGTTAAAGGTTGTGGTGATGGTGGATGTAAACCAGGACAAGTTGAGTAAGCTGAAGAAAAAGAGTAAACTAAAGATAAGTACAAAAGAAAACTGACATATCAGTGAAGACTGTGTTCTTACCTGCACCAACATTGTCGAGGACGACAATGGTTTTGGGTGGGGGAGAATGTCCCAGGCTAATCTTTCGAAAGGGGTCATGTGCAGTGCGGAGCTCTACTGAGTGGAAAATGCATAGAGTGTAGGAACGCATGGTATGTGTTCACTTGATCGGTGATGTGCGATGGTAGCACGTCCTGCGATAGGCATCGATATCATCGTTAGTGCATCGTTGTGTGGCAGCACAGACGTGAAGCATTGTTCGGTTAAGCAATACCAACGGATCAGAGGATGCTGCCTTTGGAGATTTGGTTGAGGACCTCTCGACTTGTAAGATGTTTCCCATGCGTAGCGGTTGGATGCAGGGGGTGCGTGTGGGTTAGGGCTAATTCCTCCAGGAATCACCTTAGATACTAGGGGCTAGGCGAGTGAATGCCTAGGCGTCGGTGAATGAGTCTGGGTGGTGCTCTTCGCTATGGTGTTCAATCATCAACTGGTTTTCGGACTGGGGGCTGCAAGGTCTTGTTTCTTCAGTGGCAAGGTTTTGCTATGTCGTGCGCATGGAGCTGCAAGACGCTTCATGGCACGCAAGGCTAAGGCAAAGTTTGTGCATCTTTTAGAAGTGATAGTTGGTATGAGACGGCTATGCACTAAGCGACATAAAATACGCATTTGAAAATATGTTTGATAAGCTTTCGCTAGGCAGTTGCGCACGGGGTGGTGCGCAAGGGCAATGAAAATGATTCAACACATGGAAACATGTTGTTACGCGGCCTTTGGCCGTTAGGCTGTCCAGCTTGGGCAGCTTGGCGTGTCACAGGTTTACGAAGCATTCTATGCCCGTGACAGAGCGATAAGTAGGCTTGTGGCGGTAAGGAAGGACCGTCGCGCCGCATTGGCTTATTGAAAAAAGTAAGCCCGTGACAATATGAACCTTAAAAATAATGGTTCTTGGCATAAAAAATAATCCATTGCTTCCCTGTTGAACCTTAAAAATCAACAACCCAAAATTCACATGTCCATCCGATATGTAGTCACTGTGATTCATTGGGACAACAGATTCTTTGCAACGATGACATTCAATGACAATCAAGAATGTGTACAATCTTCATCTACGGAGACCACCTAGCTAAAATACTATCTCATTTAAGGAAATGTTTAAAAGTGTATACTTGTGGACATATATATTCATCATATTTCAACAATAGTAAAACTGAATGGCACCATACTGAACAATCTACTTCTAAAAAAATGATTCACAAACATGTAAACTCCTCATTATTAATCGGGTTCACATATGATGATCCATTTTATTTTAAACTAAGCATGACACGATATGGACCATTCATCAATATGACCATAGGCCTACATTTCTGAAGGCAACTCTGTAGCCTATGAAAGTATATCGCACTTGCCTTTCATCTCAAAATACAAAGGCACCCTCGGCCTTGATGTTATATGTTCAATTCTCTGTAGATATGGAAGATTTAGAGGACACAATAATCAATCTTCACAATCAAGTTGAGTGACACCAAGTGAAGTGCTTTTGACATATGATTGGTTTCGCCTCAATGGATCTTAGCATCAGAGTTCTCCTAAATACCAAAAACCACTTGATATTACACATGGTGCACCATGCTCACATGCGACCATTCACAAACTACAAGATTGTTGGCTTTAGCTTTTTGTGAATGCAACGATAATGGACTTTCAAGATACAGAGATTTCCATACCAATATCAGAATCAAAAGCCCCCCACATTCTCTTAAGAGAAGAAACAAGCATTCTTGAATAAAACATGCCACAAACTAATGTTGCTGAACCCACCACAATAATTGTAAACACTCACATTTTCATCATGTATAGAACGAAACTGCTAGACCTAGTCATACCCCCAATTAGATAACCTGCATTTCTAAAACAGTTTAACAAAAATTCACTGTGAAGTCACATGTGAACGATGGTATTAGACAGGTCAAACAATTCTTTGTTGGGATCCTGGGACCTCTGCATAATAAAATCAGAGTGGAGGGGGTACCTAAAGAAGCCATTGAGAACCGGCAACGGCTGATGGTGTTTTGCAGAGCATAAGAAGTAAGGGAAAACTTTCTCTCTTCAGCCGAATTGCAGCCCTTCAATGAGCGCAGACACCTTCAACAATCGGTGACCAGGATCCCTCTTCCCTCTCTTTATGAAAAACGCTCAGAAAAGGTAATTTCTACCTTAACCCTTACTGTGTTTTTCTCTTGATCTCACTTGATCAGGTTTCTCATTAACACCCGTTTTATAGCCTTTAGTTAGGGAGTGGTTATCTTAATTGTTCCCACTAATCCCTTATGTTTATCGGAAGGGACACCTCTTAAAGAGTCCTAAAACGTGGGTAACTACCACGTAAAAGGTGGGTTACTTCAACATTCTCTCACTTGTCCCAACGATAAACCCTTAACCAGAAAACTTTATGGGAATAACTTGATGAATAGATTGGCCTTTACAAATCTATTCAAAAGATCCTTAGTTGAATCTCTAATCCTTATGAGATTAACAACAAACAACCATAAAGAGAATCAATAAGCTGAATGTGATCACTTTATTCATATGCATATGTCAAAAAGAGTTTAACAAACCCATCCTCAATACATGTTCGGAATACAATCTCAGTGCTAGCCCTTTAATAAGAGGATCAGCAATCATCTCTTTGGTACCAATATTAACAATATGCACTAGATGGTTCTTTGTCCTTTCTTTGACAAAAAAGTACTTTAATTTCATATACTTACATGATGTAGTACTTTTATTGTTATTTGAAAAGGACATCGCAACTTCATTATCACAGTAGACCTTTAGTAGCTTCTCGATAGAATCAACCATCTTTAACTGTGATATGAAGTTCTTCAACCATATGACCTACGAAGTAGTCTCGTACAGTGTTATGAATTCTGCCTTCATGGTGTGAGTAACAGTGGTCGTCTGCTTCCCACTCCTCCAAGAGATCGCACCCCGAGCAAGTAAGAAGACATACCCAGTAGTAGACTTTCTACTATCAAGGCATCCTCCTAAGTTCGCATTTGAGTAGCCAGTGACCTCGAGGTGATCAACTTTATGATACGTCAACATATAGTCTTTTGTTCTTTGCAAATACCGCAAGACTTTTTTAGCAACCTTCCAATGGGATATGTCTGGGTTAGACTGGAATCTACCAAGCATCCCTACTGCGAAGAAAATACCTGAACGTGAACAAATCTGCACATATTGCAAGCTACCAATAACTAATGCATATGGATAAGCACTTATATGTGCTTTGTCTATTTCGTTCTGTGGACAATCCTTTAGGCTCAATTTGTCTCCTTTTGATATGAGTGTTGTACCAAGAGAACAATTCTTTATCCCACATCGCTTTAATACCTTATTTATGTAGGATCTTTGAGAGGCTTAGAAAACATTTTACTCTATCTCGACGAATCTTTATGCCAAGTACATAAGCAGCCTCACCCATATCTTTCATATCAAAATGTGATGCAAGAAACTGTTTTGTCTCTTTAAGTAACTTTATATCGTTGGTTGCCAGCAAAATGTCATCCACATACAACATCAATATAATGAACCTACTCTCACTTTCCTTAAGGTATATACATTGATCAATAATGTTTTCTGTAAACCCGAAAGTCACAATGACTTGGGAAAATTTAATATACCATTGTCGGGAGGCCTGTTTAAGTCCATATATTGATTTGTTAAGCTTGCAAACCAAATGATCATTTTCAGATAAACCAAGAGGTTGTTCCATGTATACCTCTTCATTCAGGTCCCCATTGAGGAACGTTGTTTTCACATCCATCTGATGTAACTCTAAGTCATAATGAGATACAACGGCCAAAATTATTCTCAATGACTCCTTAGTTGAGACGGGAGAAAATGTCTCATTATAGTCAATGCCCTCCATCTGGGTGAACCATTTAGCAACCAATCTTGTCTTATGTCTCTCTATGTTACCTTTAGAGTCTTTTTTTAGTCTTAAAGACTCATTTACACCCTTCAGGTTTTACTTCTTTAGGTAACTCGACAAGATTTCACACTGGATTCTTAGTCATAGAATCCAACTCTTCTTTTATAGCTTTTATCCAGTGCGAAGTTTATTTGCTTTCAACAGCTTTCATAAAAGTCAATGGGTCATAATCTATATCTATGAAATCATCAGGCTCTTAAAGGTACACCACATAATCAGGATATATGGCAGATTTTTTAACTCTTATGGATCTCCAAACAGGTCATTTTTCAGGCTCAGATTGAACATGTTCATCCTATTCATGTTCTTCTGCATTGTCCATAATAGGTTCACTTTGGATTTGTGCATCAACAACCGGGTGATCAACCACATCATCATTAGGGATAACAATGTAGTATCTTTCATTGTTTTCCTTAACAGGTGGTGAGACTGGATCCTGTATTTCCTCAAAACCAATGTTTTAAAGTGCACTTAATCCTACTTAACTATCTTCAAAAAAAATTGCCTTATCTGTTTCAATAATTTGTGGTGAGTGAGATGGGCAATAAAACTTGTATCCTTTTGATCTTTCTGGATAACCAATGAAATATTCACTGGTTGTTCTTGGATCAAAGGCTTTAATGTGGGGGTTATACAACTTAGCATCTGCAGGACATCCCCATATGTGCATATAAGACAGTGATGGTTTCCTACATGTCCACAACTCGTCGGGAGTTTTAGGCATAGATTTCGTAGGAACCTTATTTAAAATATGCGCAGTTGTCCTTAAGGCTTTACCCCACAACTTAATAGGAAGAGTTGAATAATTCAACATAGTTCTGACAATTTATTTAAGCGTACGATTTCTTCTTTCAGCTACATCATTCTGATAAGCACTATCAGGCATGGTATACTTAGGCACAATGCCTTCCTCTTTGAGAAATCGAGCTAATGGTCATTCCCTTTGCCCTATCTCAGTAAACCTACCATAATATTCGTCACCTCTATCAGACCTGACTATCTTAATAACTTTATCAGTTTATTTCTCTACTTCTTTCTTAAATTCCTTAAACATCTGAAAAATATCAAATTTTTCTTAAATCAAGTAGAGATACATAAACCATGAATAGTCGTCAATAAAGGTAACAAAATATTTTTTGCCTGTGTAACAGGGGTAAAATGTCCACATACATCCGTATGGACTATCTCCAATATCTCACTATTACGTTTGACACCCTCTTTATATGTGTTTATTTACTTAGCTTTTATGAAATCAACACACGGGTCATTATCGGTAAAATTTAGAGATTTTAAGATCTCTTCATTTACAAGTCTCTTTATTCTCTTTTTAGATATATGACCCAACCTTCGATGCCAAAGCATGTAGGATTTATCATTAATCATGCTATATTTACTCTCAATCAATGTGTATTCAGAAGTCAAAGACTCCTGAGTTTGAATCTTCACGTTTAATTTGTACAAACCATCATAAACTAATGCAGAACCAATTTCAATAGAATTTCTGTAAATGAATAACTTAGAATTTTCAAATTTAAAGCAATATCCAAATTTATTCAATCTTGAAATTGAAATTAAGTTTCTACTATATGATGAAACATAAAAGACATCATGAAGATCCAAATCTAAGCTTGTATCTAAAGTGATCCTGCAGGTCCCAACACCCTTCACATGCGAATGTATCTTGTTCCCCGAATAGATGCTCTTCGCATGCATTTGTTGGTTCTCTTCTGTTCAGAAATAGTTGTAGACAGTTGGAAATATTAACAGTAGCACCAGAGTCAATCCACCAGCTATTTTCAGAAATTTATAATAAATTATATTCATGATAAACAAATGGCAAATTATCTTTCTTTTCTAACCATTTTTTGTACTTTATGCAATCTGTCTTCCTATGTCCCTTCTTCTTGCAAAAGAAACACTTTATGAGAGCAGAGTCAGATTGCTTGCTCTGAGATGACTTATCTCTTGCTGACTTTTTCCTAACAGTTTTCTTGAATGCATTCTTCTTTGGTCCTACCTTGGAGCCATATGTACACTTTGCACCTTCTCTCCTTTCAATCTTTCTTCCTCTGCAACACACTTGGACATAAGTTCATTAAATGTCCATTCATCATTATGTGTTGTAAGATATTTTGAAAGGTCCATACTCCAAAGGTAAGGATGCCATAATCAAATACACTAGGAATAATTCAGAAATGATCAGCTTCATGTCATTCAGCTGAGACGCTATATTCCTTATTTCCAAAATGTGCTGGCGAATATTTCCCCTTCTAGTATATTTCATAGATATGAGATTTGACATCAGGGTATTGGCTCTGACCTTATTTAAACTCATGAATTGTGATTCAATAGCACTCAGAAATTCTCTCACTGTCCTGCATTGTGGGATAACACTGCAAATATTTTTAGTCACTTTAGATTGCAAAAGCAACAGGCTAAGTCTATTCGAGCACTCACACTTTTCAAAAGCACTCTTTTGATCAGTAGTGCTTTGATTAGTCAGGGCAGCAGGTTCATCTATCCTTATGGCCATATCTAAATCCATATACCCTAATGTAAAGAGGACAGTTTCTTTCCAATCACTAAAGTTAGATACATCAAGAAAAGGTATAGAACTTGAGTCATCTAAAATCACAGAACTAGAAACTGCATGACAAAAGACATGTATCAAAAGAAAGCATATACGAGACAAACTTGATGGAAAAAAGAATAAATAAAAGGCCCTGAATATGGTTATTTCTGGGCGAGTGTAGGGGGTCATCAGAGTCCTACTTTGGTAGGAGCTCAGACATGCATAATCACTACGCCTACCGACCATAGTTGGTAAAACTGAGGCTCATGTGAAGCTAGATCATCAACACATGGTACCTTTGGATACACATGTGCAGTGTATCTCAACATATTTGTCTCATTTTACCCTACTTAAATTCCAAACACGATAAAACTATCATTGGGTCATTTATCATTTCATGAATCTAAGTACAACAATAATATTGGCTAAAGTTATATGATAGAACAAAACATTGACAACATATGTGTATTCAGTCACTTTGGTGACATGAATTCACTAAGTCATCTAACTATCCTTGATGCCAATGTTATACATTCATTTATGCATGCATAATTACAAATAAATGCATGAACAATAACAAAATCCAAGCTTAAATGGGTAAAACCCTGGGTCTTCAAGTAGAAACCGGTCTAAAAACACCCTGAACCAGTCTGAAACAGCCTCGAACCGATCATCTAAGGGTCCGAACCGGTTCTGAACCTTATGAACCGGTGTTAAGTATGAACAAAAGTTCATAAAACCCTATAATTGTATGCCCAAAACCCTGTATCTTCTCATATTTATGAAAACAAGGTCTTAGCATCTCAGAACCGGTGAAAAACTGGAAAGAATCGGTCAAAATGGCTCTGAACCGGTCCCAAAAAAGGGTTGAATCAGTTCCTGATCCGGTTCAGGTCAAATAGTGCTTGGACCCTTACTGGATCCGGGTTTGACCAGTACTAACTGGATCCGGGTCTGACCCGGCTTGAACCGGATCCAGGTCTGACCTGGCATGAATCGGATCTGAGTTTGACCCGGTACTTACTGGATCTGGGTCTGACCCAGTATGAACTGGATGCGGGTATGACCTGGTACTAACTGGATCCGGGTCTAACTCGGTACTAACCAGATCTGGGTTTGACCCGGTACTAACTGGATCTGAATTTGACTCGGTATGAACCAGATCTGATCCAACCTGGTATGAACCGGGTTCGGGTCCGACCCGGTATGAACCGGATCAGGGTTTGAACTGGATCCGGGTCTGACCCGGTATAAATATAACTTGGGTCAGACCCGGTCTTTTCGGATCAGACCCATACCTGGACCCGATCCGGTTCCACCGATAAAAAAAAAAAAAACAGAAACCCGAGGGTTTCTGTTTAAAATCTGTGAAACTGAAAAGGGGTTTTTCCCATCCGACCTGTCGGCGATCGATGTCGCCTGTCGGCGACCGACATTGTCTGCCGGTGACCCTCACGGAGCTCAGCCGGTGATGCTCCATCGGCAATGCCTGCCGCTCGACACAACCCCACAGCTGAAAGGAACAGCACAGCGGAGTGCCCCGAATGTCGTACGTCACTGGATGGCCCTTGACACCGGCGAATCGACTGTCGAAGGCAGCTATTTCCCGGTGACACACCCTAATGGCAACCCCCACTGCCCGGCGACAAAGGAAAGTAACAAAAAGGAGGGGGGTTTTAAAACCCCTTTTTGGAGGCTGGCGAAAGACGTCGATGTTGAAACATGACAACCCTGGTGATGGCTAATCACCCTGCAGCCCGATGGCCACAGGTAAATTTGAACCTTATGCAGTTTTTTTTTTTTTACTCTGTTGCCCCATGGCGACAGTCGCCGTCTACCAACGATATCATGTTGCCCCACGTCGACCTGCTGTCGACTGCCAGCAATGCCGCCCAACGGCGACTCCGCTCTACATGAAAACATTGTCGCCCCATGACGACAATCACCGGAAAATGCCATCAAGCCCTCACAGCGGAAGCATGGCATGGGCCCATAACACAATGTTGGGATCCTTGGACCTATGCATAATAAAATCAGAGTGGAGGTGTACCTGAAGAAGCCATTGAGAACCGACAACGGTTGATGGTGTTTTGCATAGCAAAATAAGCAAGGAAAAACTTCCTCTCCTCAACTGGATTATTGCCCTCCAATGAGCGCAGGCACCTTCAACAATCGAACCTTAACCCTTGCTGTGTTTTTCTCTTGATCTCACTTAATCGGGTCTCGTTAACACCCATTTTATAGCCTTTAGTTAGGAAGCTGTTATCGTAATTGTTTTCACTAATCCCTTATGTTTGGGAAGAGAAAGAGTCCTAAAACGTGGGTAACTACCACGTAAAAGGTGGGTTACTCCTAACATTCTTAGCATCTAATAGAACCACCCCATATCTTTAATAAGAATGCTCATCAATCTTCCAACATCTATGGAATGATAAGATGATCTATGTAAAGAAGGTTATGCGATTCAGAGTATGAAAGACCATCCTTCAAAACCAAGGCCACAAGTACCATCAATCAGGTTTACAGTAGATGCGGTCATGTTGATAAGCGAACAAGAAATCAAGCCACGCAGTAATGGAAGAAACAGCAGCACAATCGCATCAAGGCCCACCACCATCACCAAGAAGCAACAGATAGAAGTTGGAACCTTTATTTGTATAGAGAAGAGATCGACATCGGCAGACAGCATAAAGCACGAACACTCACGGACTCATACATACACAGAGCACATAGTACTAAGCAGACCCTCTCAACTAGAAACAAGCAAAGCAGAACTCAAGACCCAAATTTCAGAGAAAATTGAAAACACCACCATCACCATCAAAGCTCGTATCCATCACTCATCACTAGTTCACTACCAATCTGCTATTCACCTGAGTTCTCCTTAATGGCGGCTGCGGCGGCGGAGAGATCCTCGTCGAGGAAGATATCCCAATCCTCATCCCACCGGATGAAGAACTCCGTGTCCGTGAAGTACTTCACCCGGTGAACGTCGGGCGCCGGAGTGTAAAGATAATCTCCCGGCCCAAGATCGTAGTTCTCGTTCTTGCTCAGGTTCCACACCCTCTTCTTCCCGCTCAGCACCACGAGGTCGTGCCCGAAGGTGTGGTGGTGCGCGGGCTCGACGCTCCCGGCGGCGAACCTCACGATCGCGGCGGTGGGGCTCTGCCGGACAATCTTCATGCTCCCGCCGGGCATGATCCCCACGGGCTCGAACTCCCGACCTTCCCTCAACGAGCAGATGGAGCAGGAGCCCCCTTCCCCTCCCTCCGGTCCGGCGCTCTGGCCGGGAATCTTCGACATCTGGGAGAGCGAATCGTCGAGGAAGGCGGCGATGTCAACGGGCCAGGGCAGGCCGCCACTAGCCTGGCAGGGCGACTTGAAGGGGGTATCGAGCCAGGCGTCGACGATACTCCGGGCCAGCTCCGGCGGTGTGTGCAAGCCGCCAAGGGCGAGGACGTTGGAGTCGTTGATGGAGCGGCAGTTGGCGGCCTGGTCGACGGTCTGGCAGGTGGCGGCGTAGACGCCGGGGAACTTGTTGGCGAAGATGGAGACGCCGACGCCGGTGCCGCAGGCGACGATCCCGCGGGTCTCCGGGGCGTCGGCGCCGGAGGAGGAGGAGGAGGAGAGGGCGAGGCTAACCCGCCGGCCGACCTCCTCGCCGACGGAGTAGTACTTGCCGGTGCCGACGTCCTCGACGTCGATGCCCTTGGACCGGAGGTGGGCGACGACGGCGTCCTTGAGCTTGCAGCCGAAGTCGTCCGCTCCGGCGATGATCTTTAGGGCCTTCTTCTCGGACGTCATTGCAGAGAGAGAGAGAGAGAGAGAGAGAGAAGGGTGTTTTTTGGGATGAGAGAAGGGTAGAAAGTGAAGGAGATTATCATTTCTTATTATGGTGGGACTCGTTCTACACCACAGTCATCATCCCACTGCTCTTAGTTTTTTTACATGATATTTGCACTTTTGAGAAAGAGTTGAGATAGGAAGTCCGGATCGGGTGCAATCACATGGCACAAAATTTGTGCATTAAGCACCTGATTGCCCTCCATCAGGCCTTAGACCCCATAACTGACAGGCCTGTCCTAAGATGGAGGGTAATCAGGTGCTTAATGCACAAATATTTGTGCGATCATATTGCACCTGATCTTTTCACCATAAAAAAATGGTTAATCACATGACACATTGCACCAAACCATGTTGATTTTGTAATAATTGATAATTTTTTGATATTTTTAATCAATTATAAATAGAATGGATATTTTTTATGACATATCTTTTGCAATTTGAGTGCATGATTGTGTTTGATTCAAAATTTTGAAAAGAACGGAAGTGATTTTGTCGAAATTGAAGTTCGTATGTACTCAAAACACATTCAACAAGGTCAAGGGTATATTAATAATTTCAATAGTTTTTGAGGTTCGAGGTGACCTGAGGGTCATGGTCGTCCATACCCTTATTGACCAAGTTAAGTCAACTATTTATATTTTTATAAAATATTTTTTTTTATAAATAAAGTTTTCCTTTTAATGTAAAAAGGTAAATTAAGAAGTTTATTAGGACTGAGTTAGAAAATATTAACTAAAAGCTAACTAGATACCCAACTAACCTAAGAGATTGACCCAATTAGATTCGGATCTAAATCTTACTTCAAGATCCAGATCCAAATCTCCTCCCCTTATGGCCCATGGTTTTGTGTAACACCATGATCTCTCTCTTCTTCCCAAAATGCCCCTTTCTACTCTTATAAAAGGGGACCTCCCCTCCCCCTTAAACTCACTCAACCCTCTCCCTCTCTCCCTTAGCCCCTTCTTGCACCACCATTTTGGTGGTTGCCACCCCCTAGGCCTAGCCCACTTTCCCTTGGCCCTAACTCACCCGGTTCACCCCCTTGGCCACCCAGTTTTTTCTAGACTGACTCAGTTTTCCCTAGGTTGTCTCAAGTTTCCTCTAGGCTAACCTGATTCCCTCTAGGCTAACTCGGATTCTCCTTCACCCAAATATGTTGTTCACCCAATTCAACTGCTCATGAGGAATGTCGGAGGTTCGCGTCTTATTTGGAAAAAATTCTTCCAAAGATATTTAGGGAATTTTTCGGCTCTTTGGATTAGCATGCTCTTCAAGGTAGGTATTCTTACGTGGATTTACATTGAATTATGTGATATTTATGCATGTATTTTCATATGTAAATTATTCATAAAATAGTCAAAGATTCATTTTAAGAACTTTTGTTTTAAAAGTTGACCCATGCTAAGTATTATTGACTTTAGTAAAAATGTGACTCTTGTTGAGCTTACTATTGACCCTTGACATGGGGTCGCCCCCAGCTTCTTGGGGGTCAACTCTTACTAAGTTTAAGACTTGAATACTTACAAAACATTCCTTTTAAATGAAGAGTCAACCCCAGAACTATGTAAGTCGACTGTGGAATTCGATAAGTCGACTCCTATAATGAAAGACAACTCTCTTGGCCTTGGATGCGGGTATATGATGATATGACCTCAGGTAAAGGATGTATATGCATATTGGGTGATGCACAAACTGGATATGACTCATATGGAGTGTGTGGTTCAAGGAATCAGATTGTGGTCCTAACAGCTGTAGGGTGTGGCATATGTTTGGGTAGTGTAAAGCATATAAGGCATGCATGTACTACTAATGGCTCTGCAACGAGCTTGGGGGTTATGATGGACCATTCTGAGTACAAAGATGCACATGTTAAATATGTACACCTAAATAAATAAATAATAGTGTCTTCACTATTGAGTCACTTGAATGGTTTAAGGCATTAGAGCAAATAAATAGATGGTTATGAGATAGACAACCCTCATAACCATTACGTCTACATGTGCTATCTTGGAGATGATAGGCAATACAAACCTTGAGTGGCTCCTAATAGGTTCATATGTCTTCTTGATGGTTTATAGGAGCAAGGAATCACAAATTGTCCCCATGCACTTGTGGGTTAGGAGGTCGAGGCTATTAATGTGTCATAGATGATATTGTCCAACTACTACAGTTAGTTTAAGATGCATCAAAATTCTTGTTGGTCCTCTGCAGAAGGTATCTCTTGGTCATGGGCTACCCGCTTTGAAAGTCAGGGGCAGGTAGACCTTCGAGAAATCTAAAATACATAGGATAATAAACACCCAAAATATTCTCTCATGCTGCTTATGTATCATCTTGTACCCAAGAAACTATAACTAAGAGAAACAATGACATTGTTGATCACACAACTTTTTATTAGGAAAAACCACGAGCAAGAGACAATCGAAAGGAAACAAAGAACAAGAACGATCAAACAAAACACAAGAAGAACACAGATTTACGTGGAAAAACCTCTCCTTAAATCCGAGAGAGAGTAAAAAATCACGGCCGCTCAGAGAGAAATATTATTACTCTTAACAGACAATTACAAGCTCGAGAAAGAAAAGTGAGAATATAAACAAGGCAAGGGCGACAACCCTAACCCTAACCAAATCGGGTCGAATCCACTGAAAACCGGGTCCCAAACATAAGCCCCAGAAAAATTTCTTCTGGGACCCGCGCCGGGGGGAGCCCCCGGACCCCCCTTCCTGAGGGGCAAAAACAGTGAATCAGACTCCACAACTCATCACTTTGTATTGAAAACATGTCAAGTTAGTCTAAACTGATTAATGTTACTTAGCATGTATGAGCTTCGTGTAAGTTGTACGCAAGATTATGAGCTTCAAATAAGTTGTCTTATGACTCAGGTCATATTAATTGTTAGCATGTTGCTCTCATAAATGTTCCATAATTGTTTAATTATTGGATACCTGAACTAATGTGTTGTATCATCTGTATAAGAATATATATCTGAATGTTATGTAGTTCTATGTAAATTTGGTGTATATATCTACCAGGCTTTCACCAGTCTGATCATTTTTTATGGGGCACAGGTGAGCAGTGACAGCAATGCAGCGTGAGCCGGGATGCGAGGCAGGGATGATAGACCAGGACTTTTTGTAAGATCTCGTATTTTGGTATTTAGGCATTTCATGAGATTTTTGAAAATTTGTCTAAGTCTGGGAGAAAAATCGTTCGAGGCTCAATTTTTAGACCGATGCCTTTGAGTCTGGGTTTGACTCAGGTCTCACCAACAAGGTCGAGGCGAGCCAATCAAAACGTGGTAGAGAGTTTTATTTTTTACCTTTAAATTCAAGCAAAATTCAGGATATTTTTGGATGAAAATCATAATTTTATGTGTGTTATATATCGTTGGATGCATCTCAAAATTCTGAGCACAACGGTACTTTATTTTCCTCAATTCAAGCTACGGTTGGCCCGAAAATTATGTTTTTCTGAAAAAGGAGCAGATTATCGAAACAGATCTAGGATTGGATCGGACTGGATCCAAGGCTTATGATCCGAATTTTTGTGGTTTTGGGTCCTAAATTGGTCCTACCTAAATCTGGTTTGGGTCCAAATCTGGATCCATTTTCGTTATGGGTATGGGTTTGGATCTTGAATCCGGATCCAAATCCATGTCTAATGTCTTTCCTAGCTTTAAATTCAATTTAAAGCTTTATTTTGGGGTTAACTATGTTTATAAAGTCTCTAGGGTTAATTTGGTTATTTTTGTAAGATTATAAATAAATTTTATTAATTAAAAATTAAAAATTAAAAATTAAAAATTAAAAATTAATTAATTATTTGTTTAATTAAATTCAATTCCAAAATTTAATTTCTGGGCTGAGTGGGACTCTTCAAAAGAGTCCCTATGCTTACCTAAAAGGGGTTTAGGAAAGTTGAAATTTTTAAAAGAATGGAAAAGTCAACATTTGGTAGAAGTTTAAAATAAATTGAAAACTAAGAGAGAGAGGGAGAGTTTCCACTTTTTGGAAACTCTCTCTCAAGAGAGAGGGCTGGAGAAGGGGGTAATGTGACCCCCTCTCCCTCACCTTTAAGTAAAGAAAAAAAAAAGAGAAGGAAGGAAAGATGAAGAGAGAGAGAGAGAGGAAAGGGAGAGAAGAGGAGGAAGAAGCTCCAGCCCCAAGCCCTATTCCACCATTGTTTTCACCTTTTCTTGCAAGGTACGGGTTTCTTTATTGTCTTAGATGAGAAAAAAGGACATGGATTCGTATTCTATGTGGTATTTTAGTGGAAACCACGTGGGAGAGTAAATCCGAACATTTACTCTAAGATCCACGGATTGAATCAATGTATTTTCATCTTCTTGAAGGTTATTGTGGAATAAAATAGATGTGGATGTATTTTTATTAAAACAGAATTTTAAATCATGAGAAATATGGCTTTTCATGTGTGCATCAACGTAGATTTGACCTCCATGATTTTCCAATGTATAAGGAAGGGTTACTTAATACGTATGCATGTCACTGCATAGGTAAAATCCACATAAGTATATCATGATTAGGCGCATTTCTGAATATAAGCTATAGTTACAAGTATCCTTGGCCTTTTTATTTCGTTATGGTTGTATATATATATATATATATATATATATATATATATATATATATATATATATATATATATATATATATATAAGTGCACGTGGGTTTGTTTATACATGCATATTTGTAGGTGAATCAACAAAAGCATGCTTTCTTGACAAGGAATCAATTTATATTCGAACATCTAAATGAAATACATGCATACTGGGATTTCTTTTTCTAGTTATGCATAAGCATACCTCATGTTCTGAATTTTTTTTTAGGTATTTCTGTTGGTATGCTGTCAGCAACAAAAAAAAAGGATTGTTGGCTGTTGCGGGTGCCTGGCAAACCCAGTCGAGCTGGGCTCGGCTGGGCAGGCCTCGGCCCCACCAGGCCCAGCCTATTGGCTAGTCTGAAGCAGTCGGGCAGGCCCCCTGCCAGTTCTGGCCCTGTTCAGCTAGGCCTCGACAAGCTGGACAGGCCTGTCAAGCCTGTTGAACCCAGTAGAGTGGGCATCGGCTGGGAAATACTCAGTTTTCTGTGGGTTTGGCAGCACTTGCCAAGTGCTGGCAGATTCCACCTGTATTTAAAAAAAAAAGGGTTATGTTAGTTCAAAAATATGTGTGGTGTGCTTTTCTTTTTAATTTTAGTTTCCTGTTAAGTGGGTGTATCAGAGTACATGTTAAGGAATGAGATTGTTACTTGACTGAATATGTTGAAGGTAACATTGGTGTATTTATACATTTAAACTTATGAGTAGGACACGTGTGTTATCACTTGAATACTCACATACTTGACTAAAATGTGTAGTGTATAAGGGTGTGCATATAGTATGAATCTGTGAGTGAAGCATGTATATGACTGGAATACTTGCATTAACTGAAATTATGTTGTGAACATGAATATGTGTATTGGTATGGAAGCATGCATTTAACTTGGACATGTGTGGACTAATGCATAAGCTTATGAATTTATTGTTTCATATGTATCTCAAAAGTTTGCATATATGAAGGTGCATTGAAAAGCATGCAATGATCATGAAGTTGTGAACTCATGTACATGACAATTTTTTCATATGAATGCATTAATGATCAAATGGATCATCAGGGGCTGGGTGAGCCTCGAGAACATGTTGCTCTTTGTTTTAGTTATTTTGATGCATTGCAAAAAAAATCAAATGTGATATTGTTATTTTATTTCGTTGGTCTATGTTGCCACGGATTGTGGTCCCGTGAAGAGCTTGGAATGCTGATTTGCAAGCTTATGTTATTAATTCTGCATGTTGATTTGTAAATGTAAAAGAGACGAATTAATGGCAAGATAAAAAAAATTAAAAGAACAGTGTAATTTATGTTTCTTTGATGTCCCTTCTTTAGTGTGAGAATCTTGGATATTACGGTTTTGGGGAAAACTGTGAGGATACTAAAACTTCGTGTGCGTTGTTGTTGCCCCTGAACCCGATATTGAGGTTATTCTTCTGCCCACGGTTTTAGGGAGAGTCCACCATTTTTCTTGGGGGTGGTGTGTAGACACAACTGTTGTTTTGGTATACCAAGAAAAGTGGCACTTATGGATGTTGATGTCTCTGGTGTCCCCGACATTAGATGTTGTTTTCTAATGTTCTGATGGATGGTGTTGTTTCCTGATATCTGTCGAGGGCTAAGTTTGAAACCCAGTAATAAAATACAAATTATGTGTTAAGCTATCTTGGGAACCCAACTTGACCTCAGGGATTTTACCCGTTTTGAATATTCGCGGGCAATGGTAATAATAAAAAGTGAAACTTAAATGTGTGTGCATCCTAATAGGGACATGCATATAAAAGAGAACTTGATTAAAGATGATAAATTATTCATGCATTGCACTGAAATCATGCATATTTCTGTTATGCATTAGATCATGCATATTTACTTGTTCCCTTAATTATGATATATTGATGCTTGCATGATGTTTGTTCTCTAATGCATATTAAATGTTTGTATTGCTTACTTTATGGTTCATGTTGTTTAATAATTGTTCCCTATTGCATGATACTTGTCCTTATTGCGTAATTGATATTCTCTATTGATGATAATTGTTTCTTCTTGTTTAGCAATTGATCTCTACTGCTTAAATGATTATTTAAATTATGAAGTTATCATAACTGCATCTCACTAAAATATTACATGCATCTTATTTATGCTTTTTATTTTTATTTGATTCACTAGAGGGACCTGTACGCCGGATTCTTCGGATTCTGACACCCTACTTTATTGGTTTTTCGCAGACACAGGTGATGAGTGAAGTCGACTCGCTTCTGAGGGGATATGAGGGTCACATTTGCTGCTTCACTTATGGACAGAGTGACTCTACTTTTTGTTTTTTTTAGTTTTTTTTATTTCCTGCAGTTGTTATTTCACTTTTGACTTGAGTATGAGATTATTATGGATTCATTAATAAAAGAGTTTGGTTGGTTGGTTATGGATGATAAATGTAAGTTTGTTTGTGGTGTGTGGTTATCTAGCTAAAATTGGAACTGTAAGGACCCTGGGTCTCTGGGAAGTTTTCCGTAACTCTTAGAAAAAAATGCATTTTTCAAGGAGTATGAATTGGGGTCGTTACACTTTTAGGCTCAGTTTATTTTGATATTTTTTGCTCCATTCTGTGGATATTTTATAAACATATTATTATTCCTAAACTCTAGATTATAAACCTCGTCTTATTCATTTTGGAATGATATACATGTTTTTGCCTAAATTAATTTGCTTTATTTCTGCACATTTAGTTTGAAAAATTGAAAGGTTCGATTTTGAATAGAATCCTTGTTGTTAGACTAGGACCCAAACCTTATGGGGGAGTTGGATCCAAGCCTATGCAGTTTATTTTTCTCCTATTACCGCCCACAGATTTGCTAACTTAGGCCAACCAAAATGATTTTTTTGTTTTGTTATAACCCCATTTTATATCGTAAAAAAAAAATCATTTTTTTCTGAATTTTCCAAGTTAGAAATCTCAGGGCGTTACAATTTTTGTTTGTCATGCTTACCGTCATGTAAAACTCGGTGAGCTTACCCTTTCTCCTAGGATTCAAGTAGTAGTTATTTTAATATAATTGTTTATTAGTGTGAGGCTAGTTGTTAATTAGCATCCTTCTTCCAGGCAAGGTGATGTGTTTCGGTCCCACACATCCCTATGTCATCCCCATCGTCATGCCCTTGGGATCTTATTTGATGCATATTTTTTAAAGCAAATCTAACTGTAGATTGAGCATTGTTAATGTTTGCTACCTCCTGTATAAGAACCCATAATTAAAAAATAGCATTTTATTTTTTTTAGTTTTTTTTTACATCTCAAGTTTAGTAGAAACTTGTAATATCATGTGTTTTTCTATAATTTTAAGTTTTAAAATGTTTAAAAATTTGGCTAAGTGTTTTGTAAAGTTGATAAAATCCCCGATTTTAGGTGGCGTCAGCTGAGTTTGGGCATGGCCCAAAACCTATTGACAAGACCTAAACGAGCCAATTAAGATTTGGTAAAACTTTTTATTTTTGACCTTAAGAATCGAGCAAAATTCAAGTTAAATTCAAGTAATATATCATTAGATGCATCTCAAAATTCTGAAAACATTGATATTTTGTTTTTTTGAATTCGGGCTACGATTGGCTCGAAAATCGCATTTTTAAAAAATGACCTTCCTCAATGTGACCAGTTTTGGATTGGATTGGATCTGATCCAATTTGTTTGATCCAAGTTGATATGGATTCGGATCCGGTCCAAGACCCATATTAATTAAGATCTGGTCCAAGCTGACATCCATATGGATTTGGATCTAGATCTAGATTCAAAATCAAATTTCAACAAATTTAAAGTTTTAAATTCAATATAAAAGTTTAATTGAGTGAATTTCCAATTTGAAAAGACTCCCAGAGGATAGATAGATAGATATAGAGAGAGTGTGTGAGAAGGAGGAAGGAAAAAAAAAGAAAAGAAAGAGAAAAAAAAAGGAGTGAAAAAGGAAAGGAAAGAAGAAGAAGGAGAAAGATCTCCTTCTGTTTCGGGCACCTGATGATTTTTTTCGTTCTTTTCTATCTCCAATCAAAGGTACGAGTTCCTCTCTTGATTCAAACAAGGAAAAATAGTCTAAATCCAGTTTATGTGAGATTTTAGTGGAAAAAAAGAAAAATATGAATTATAATACAAATATATATATATATATATGATGTTAAATCAACCATTTATTTATTTATTTTGCATGTACTTGATTTTTTATTTTGTGCTTATAGTTGAATATGTCCCACGTGTTAACTTTCTGCATATTTCTTAGTTCTGCGTATTTTAAAAACTTAAAAAAAAATTTGATCTGTCTCATTATGCGTGTGGACAGATCTGGATAGATATGCAGATTTTCATAGGTGCATAGATCTTGTCCAGATCTATAGATTTTTGTGTGCACGCAAATCTGACTAGACCTGTCGCAGATTTATTTTCCACTAACAAACTGTTTATTTTTCTTTTCAATAGTTGTTGAAATGACTGTGATGTAAATTTGCCATTATGTACATGTGTGAAATCGTTAGTTGTTAAAGGAAAGGAAGATCAAATTTTTTGTTATGATGTATAACAAATTTATTTTAGTTTTTCAGCAGTATCAATGTTTTATACTAAAGCTATTTTAAGACTATCATACAACTTAATTTCAAAATGGGGTTTGATGCCATTAGGTTGGTCCAAATTGTTTTCAATGTCAACTTATGAACTGCTATGGTATTGTTTTGTTTTTTTTGGAACCTTGAAATTGCATATAAGCATGATCATATATCGAAAAAAAAATATGCATGTTATGTTTCATAGGTTCATGACTATATATGTGCAAGGAGTCTTTAGTTAATGAATATTTATTGTTTAGTATTCTTTCTGGAAGTTCAATATAGATCAGATTTGTTTTGCCTATGCATATAGGCAAATCTGGTCAAAATCTATAGTATTTACACATGTAGATCTAGACAAGCTTACAAGTTGTCACTTTATTTTTTTCTTTGGACAGATTTGCAGTTATGATACATACGTAGTTTCGGTTCAGATCTGTTGTATACATATGCAGATTAGAACCGACCTGCCTATTCACACTAAGTGGACAAATCTGTCCAGGTGTGTATCGATGTGTGTTTAGCCGACTGTCCAGCATGTTGATTCCTCTTTTTTACTATTGGTACGATTGTGCACCAGCCTTATGTTTCTTTTTCCCAACATACTATTTCTTTTTTAGTGCTGGCATAAACATGCAACAATCATGTAATTTCCAACATGTTATTTCTTTGCGAAATCATGCATCAGCAGAGTATATCTCTAGCATGTTATTCTTCTGCATATATATGCATTAAACATATGATTTATCCCATTTTTGTTAGACTATTATAGGGCAAACTAATGTTGCACATTTAGGTGCAGCATTGTTCGATGTCCACTATGAGAGACATGTTCCCAACAATATGTTAATGATGTCCTATGCATGGTGGCAACATATCTATGGCTTAGTGGTTATGTTATGTATCCCAAGCATGCCCAAATTGCAGAAGTGTTATTGGTTATGTATACTTATAAAAATGAATATTATATTATATGTATATCATGAACATAAAATACTGAAGTTATTTGGATATTGCATAAACATGATCATGTGCATGTTTGGATGTATGCATAAGATGAATCATTAAAGAAAAATGCATGTTGCAAGCAATTGTTCATATGCATATGTAATTTGTTTTGTATGTATATTCTTATTGTGTTTGAATGAATATGCATTGTGGACATGTTTCAATAGTTGTATCTGTGCATGTTCATTGAGAATTTTTACATAAGATGCATTGGTGGTCGGATGTAAACCACTGTAAGCTATGTGGGTCAGGAGCATGTGTTGTTCTAAGATTTGTGTGTATGTATTGCAAAATCCATTCTGAAATTTTTGGTTTTCTAATTTAATTACACAGTTAAATTGTAACGGGCCAAGGTCCCGTGTTGGGTTTTGTATTTTGATTTAAAATTGATTCATATGTAAAGGGCTTAATTTTTGTTAAAAAGATAAAAGAGATAAATAGTGTAATTAATATTTTTTTCCTTGATGTCCCTTCCACAATGTGGGAATCCTAGATGGCGGTTTTAAGAAAATTGTGATGATACTAAAACTCTGTGTGTAATTATACCCCTAAACCCGATATGGTGGTTCGCCTCTCGACCATAGTTTTAGGGAGTTTTCAGCCACTTTACTTAAGGGTGACATTGTGACAGTTGTTGTCATTGGTATACCAAGAAAGTAGTATGAGTGAATATTGATTTTCCTAGTATCCCGACATTAGATGTTGATTTATAATGTTTTGATGGATGATATTAATTCTTGATATCGGTCGAAGAATAAGTGTGGAACCCAATAATAAATTATAAATTGTGTGTTAAGCTACAACTAGGAACCTATCTTGAACTTCAGGAGTTGTTGCATCTGTTTTGAGTATTCACGGGTTTAATGAAAAGTGAAACCAAACTTGTGTACATTTAATAAAGACATGCATGCAAAAGAGAACTCTAATAATAATTTACTAAATTGTTCATGTATGTGCGCTAAAATCATGTATATTTACTGTTTTGCATTAGTTCATGCATTATTACTTGTTCTGTTTCATGTGAGATATTGGTATTGCATGATAATTATTTTTAAATGCTTGGATAATAAATAATTTATAAGATTATTGTTGTTATATTTTCTCTTAATACTTGCATGAATTTGATTTATGTTTTTTCTTGCTTATTTAGATTTTTAGAGAAATTCGTACAAAGAATTTTTTATTCTTACCCAGTATTTTGAATGTTTTTCTTAGGACCTGAAACTCAGTGATGAAGTTGACTGCATTAAGGAGTCTACGAGATCGCATGACTTGCTTTTGTTATTCTTAGACAGTGTGGCTTTGGGATTTTATGTTTTACTTTAATTTTGTTCTCAGACTTTGATTATTGATTAATAAAGTTAGTTTTTTTGATTGGTGGGTTTAATGTAGAGGTCCCTTATGGTTTGAAAATTTGTTAAGTTTGTGAGGCCCTGAATCCTTGGGTTTTGGTATTCGCAATTGTAAAAAAAAAAATTACTTTTCAACGAAGATGAGTTGGGGTGGTTACCAAATTGACCTATGTTCCAAAACTAGGTCAAATTTTACAATGATTGAAAAAGCAACAGCTTAATCTTGCAAACCTCAAAAAAACATGTATCTATGTTTCAAAACTAGGATCCAAGAGTAAACTCCTATTATTTCGACCATGCTGAACGCATTCATTAAGTCAGATTTTGTTAAAACAACCTCTCCATGTGAGTTTTAATTGAGGGTTCCTTACCCACACAGAGTCTCTATCTATCTATCTATCTATCTATCTATCTATCTGTATAATGGACTCACAAAGCGTCCATTGTTATCGAACTTGTTTTCATCACTGATCGTGCAAAGCTCAGCAACAAAAAAAAATCAAGTTAAAAGGGTCATTAGCACCACTAATGACCCTTTTTCAGCCAGAATCAATAGCAGTTGTTGTTAGCTAATGACCACAAATCTCATGAATTGCATGAACAAGCATTGTTTGATGCTCATTCAATTTGATGGGCTACGCTAGTGGGTAAGGAATCTCCTAGTTAAAAAACATAATATTTTTAGTATTTTTGTACATTAGACTACGGTGTCAGACCTGACCCGGACCAAACCCTATAGGGTCCGGGCATGGTGATAAATAATAAGGCACATTTGAGACTTGGGTCCAGATCCGAAAGTTCGTTTAATACATGGATAGGGCATAGTTTGTGAAATTTTATACCAGACCTGGGCGTGACCCGAGTTCCCATTAAGGCCCACAAATTTTCAATGTAAAAATAATAAAAAATATTAGTTTACCGGGTACTAGTTCATGTAGTTATTATTGGGTCCGGGTATGGTTTTTTTTATAGTAGACCCGATTAGACTCGGGTCTAGACCTGATACCATACCCGAAAATCTGGTTGAAGTATTGTCACCCCTACATTAGACCCTGCAAATGTGATCTATATGTTTAATAGAAACTGATCGGGGATTAACTATGGCCCTTTGGATTATTAACTACGGCCTACTCCCGCCAATTTTTTGGCGAGAGACTGGTAAAAAATCCTCTCCCTTGTCCCTCTCGCTCTCCTTCCCTGCGTCAGACTGCCTCGCCAAGCTCGTTCCCCCCCCCCCCCCGCGTCCAGAGGGTCGCACCGAGCGCCATCGGAATATCTGGTTCGTCGTTCTCTCTCTCCCTCTTCCTCTCACTCTCCTTCCCTGCTAGACCGTCGCCGAGCTTCTTCTCCACCTGCATCGGCCGTCGTCGAGCTCCTTTCCCACCGGCGTGTCAGGTGCATTCTTTCCCCTATTCTCTCTCTCTCTCATCTGTTCCCCTCACAAATCGAAACCTTCTCGCCTTTTCTCCCTCTCCCTGCTATCATTCATCTCGCAAAAATCCTCTCTTTTTTGTCTCTGTTATCCATCTCCATTCACCGATTTGTAGCTACTTCGAACAGACGTCACTCGCCATCTAGGGTTTTTCGTCTGCATGTTGCCCTGCGATGGAGTCCAAGCAAATCATGAAGGAGCTCATGGACGCTCCCACCTCCTGTATTTCAGGTAATCTTCCTCGCTGAATATCTGTAGATCTCTTGAGATACACCACTTAGGCCCTGTCTTCCTTGGTGTCATAGGGTTTGATCACCATATGTGCCTTCTAATCCCCGATCTGTGATTTTGAAGAGGAATCATGCTCGATTTGTTGGAATTTTTCGTTGATTAGGGTTTTGAGAGTGTGATTGTCGATTCCTTTCAGTATTTTTATAGATCGAATATTTGTTGATTTTCAGATGTTAATGAATTTATGCAGATCAGTGTTAATATGTTTATCTGTGTGGTTTCTGATTAATTAGCTTTTTGATGATGCAAATGAGATAAATCATATATTTGTCGAATATTTGTTAACAGTATGTATATTGGGTTACTTTAAAGTTTCAGTGTTTATGCTTGAGATCAAGTAAAATTTGTTTCTAGAAGTTCAGTCTTTAAATATCGGACACATGAGACTGTCCTCTAAGTTCAGAAGCATATAGCAAAATTAATGATGCGGCTTGTGCTTTTATTGTCATGTAGATATTTCAATGAGTATTAAACTTTATGAATGTCAATAATGCTTCATTGTTCTGGCTTAAGGTCCTCTGCTTACTATTTCCTTCAATGCACACTGAAGTTCAAGGTTTTTTCATGCAGAGGGCCATTGAAAAAGGTGCAGACGTCATAGAAATTGATATTCTTTTTTGAGACTTAAACATAACTGATATTCTTGCCACTAAGGATGGTGCTCTCATATGTTTCCATGATGTCTATCTTGATGATACCACTGACGTTGCAGAGCACAAAGAGTTCACTGATCTCAAAAGAACCTATGAAGTACAGGGGTCTAACATTACTAGATTCTTTACAGGCAACAAATATTTGTTGCTTGTAGTGGAGTAATTGAAGTTTGGTTTCTGGTTCACTCATATCTGAGCCCTCTTGGTTTAGATACAGAGATTCATACCTTTTTAGTTTGCCATACTTGTGTTTTCAATTCCATGATTATACTAGAATGCTTGTTCCTTATCATTGTTTCATATAACTATTTGGTAAAGCAATTAGGATCAGAAGCCTTTAGAGATCTCTCTCATATTTTCACGTATACCTCCCACTTGGGAAGTTTTATTATAAGAGCATGAGAGTTGTCAAGCAAACAACAAACTAATGACCTGCCTATTTATTTACAGTTTATTTTACTTTGGAAGAAATCAAGACAATAAGAGTGAAGCAAAGGTACTAACTTTGTGATCAAGCAGAGGTACACATTAGCATGCATGTCCCTTGTCGACGCCACACGACATGACATAGGACACACCATGACACTTCATGGACACATCATGTGTGACATAGTCAACACCATATCCTTAACTTTTATCTATTGCTTTTTATGATCTTGATTGTTTCTTTTGATATTTACTTATGTGTGTCTTCTTTTAGAATTTGTCATTGATTAGATTCCGTTTCAATTCTCAACTTAGATCCATTATATATATTTATAGATATATGTGTGTGTGTGTAAATAATTACATATATTTACTTATTTATATGATTGTGTCCCTATGTCCTTGTCTTGCAAAACTCGTGTTATACCAACTGTGTGTGTGTATGGGTTCCTATAAACCATGTCTGTGTTTCTTGAAAAAAGATATGATGGCCTCTGTTCTCATCTGACTATTTCTATGACCTTGCCTGGTGTAGGATATGAGTTCCATATCCATTTCAATGGGGGCCACCTACTTTTGATGTCGGGGAAGCTTTTGCCATGATGATGGCATCATTTGTTTCTCTTGTGGAGGTATTGCAGCATCTCATGTTGTTTGATACCTTTTTTAATCCAACTTTCATCTATGTTTCTTTGAGCTTTGTAGATATGATCATGTTCTTTGTTTCTTGGATTGCTTGTGATCAACTATCAACTGGTATATTGTTGATCTAGTATGCTCTTTGTGGTGCCGTCCTGAATGTGGTCCATGATGGGTATGTAATTATTCCTGAATTTTCATTTGTAAGTTATTGGTTTGTCACGGTTTTCTAACTTCGTCTAGATCTCTTTCACAATTTTTTTTTTGTTTTACCATTTGCTTTTATTGGGAAAGGTATCTTATTGTATTCAAATTTATTGAAAGTGGTTTGCTTTTGTTTGCAGTATGCTCATAGGAAATTCATGCAGAGATGTACTGAGAAAGGGGATATTGTTTGTGAGATTTTCCTCCAGGTTTGGATTTTTCTCTTGCTCTTCTTTTTTTTCTTTTCCCTTTTGGGGTTATATATATTAGATGCTTTTTTGGGGTTTTGGAAAGTTTTTTGTTTTGTTGGGGGAAGATTATGAGTTTTGGAAGGTTGCAGAAATTTGAATCTGGGTACACAACACCTGCTAAAATTTTATGATACTAACATTCTTCAGAAAGCTTGGAGATTCATGATATAGTTTGATCATGAGAATTTGAAAGAGTATCGTTTCTATTTAAGGAGCAATCTCTTCTCTTTGCACCTTAGATACTAAGGTTTGGTGCAATGTCCAAATTGGATTGGTCCATATCAAGTGAAACTGCTTATGAAAATAGGGAGAACTTAAAGAGAGGTGTTTGGTTGATTCTTCCTATTGCAAAGCACAAGGATGATCTACTCCTCAGGGCCACACCTCTCCTGTTTGGATTAAGGGCTGGTGCCTAGAGTGACAGCCAAGTAAAGATCTCATAAGGGCCAAAATCCCATATCACTCACTTGGGAAATCTATGGCAACTCTATAGCAGATCTTCACTGAGTAGTTCCTCAAGGCATTTCTCTATTCTCATTTGGCGAACATGACAAAAATAACAACATTAGTTCACTCCACTCTTTATATTAACTATCATTAGGATCTCTTCTCGTCACCATTTCCCAGCCTGAATTCCCATTGCACCACTAGTTGGCCTATTGACCTTGCTTGAAATATAGCAATCATAAAGAGGCTAGGAAGGTCATAGATTAAGGTGCCCAATTTTAGCCATTGGTCAGTCCAAAACGAGAACAGGTTACTTCACCTAGATTCACGTGCATTCTCTTTAAAATCCTTCAAGGTTTAACCATACCTTCCAAATCCTAGAGCCATTTGTCCATCGATATATCTCTTGCCATTCCAACTCCCATCCCTATGAATAACCATCACCATTGGTTGGAAGTTGAGTCATTAAAGCTTCTAGCTTGATAAGTAACCCACTTCCAACATCACGGCTAGACCAATTGGACCTTTCATGAAATGTGTGAAATGATGACCAAATGATTTTCCATCTCTAATAAGAGAAAAATGAACACCAATGAGACCATGATGTCTCTATTTAGTCACATTCTAAGGTATTTCATTTGCAGATCCCCTGCTTTATTCCTAAAAATCAAGCTATTACCTCATAAAACTCTTTGTCTGCTTCCAATATCCATGTTATATGGACACCCCTATGAATGGTTGCTTGACATCGACACTCATATAGTGGCTAAGGTTGATAGCAAGTTAACAACTTGTCTCACTTGTGGTCAATGTCTTCGTGGTGAATGCTAGTGAAATATTTAATGGTGTCTTGAGGATATACAAATCTGTGTTGAGGAATTTGTGAAGTATGTGCACGATCAAATATTAAGGACATCATTTCATGATTAAAGAAAGTAAAAATAGATATCAGTATCATAAAATTTGCATCCTTATTGAAATGTTATACCTTGATGTTATCTTGGACATGTTCATTTTTACATTTGTTATTATGCTTTAGTTAAGAAAAACTAAGCATCTTGGAAGTCTCTATCTTATTTTCTCTTCTTTTTCTATCACGTTTTTAATATTAAGCTTGCTCATAACCACAGCGCTGTTAAATCTAGGATGGTTTGTGGTCTATTTAGATCAGTTTGATCTGGCAGCTACATGGGAGAGTCTTGCAGTCACTGCCAAGTTGCAGTAGCATTGACTTTTGTTAAACTTGTGACCAATCTTAGATCTTGTCATTCCTTTTATCCCATTTTCTAGAAAGGCCCTTTTATATTCCAAAATCTGGCAATGCAGACCTTGCACTTAGACTGGGTGAAGTACACGCCTTACAAAATAATGTTTAGAGGTGATCTCTTGCTTTGGATGCCTGGTCCAATCTAAGCTGCCTTTGGTTCACTATTTTTTTAGACTGTACAATGTTCTCACTGTGTCATGTTGCAGTATTTGTGCAAATTAGAGCATCACATTCAAAATTTGAAGGCAGTACATTATCCCTCTCCATTTGAAGGATGTAGTGTTGTTTGCTTCTATTCATTACTTGTATCGATCCTTTTTTCCCTTGATAACAGGATAGATGTGGAAGCCCTAAATCTAGGTTCTGAAGATGCTGATGATAGTAAAGCTTCCATGGCTATCAATGTATGTTTCAAAACATGTGCATATTTTAAAAATGTCAAGGGAAAATTGGTGATGCCGGTCTGTCCATTGAGGAAAAGTTCTAAAGGTGATTCCTTACTTTGGATCCATATACAACATGCAACACTAGTGCCTATCTTATACATTTTATTAAGTACATGTAGTTTGGTTCCTGGCCTTACACATTTTTAACAGTTGTCGTTCAGTTGCAAACTGTGATAATCTTGATACTACTAACATGAATGTTTTGTGTGATATTGTTGCCGCATTCATAAAATTTTAACATAGTCCTCATTGATGTTTGAGGAGTTTGATTGAGAATCATTATGTCATCCATACATAGGTCTTATTGTTAAATTTTTTGTCAATCACGTGGTGACAAGATCTCAAGAGCCTACGTTTGCCTGTATTGGTAAGTATTTTTTCTCAAGTTAGTATGTCTATTAATGTGTTATCCCTGTAAGAGTAATGGTATTCCATGCTTGAGCTATCTATGTGTTTGCGACTCATTCATGACATCTTAAGTAGAATAGAAAAGGAGAGGGAGAGAGAGCATTCTTGCTATCCTAACATTTGTGGTTGGAACAATCATATTCATTGATTCAGGTTCCAAAGAACGACCTATTTTTATATTCTCACTGCTCTGCCATATTTTTGAGGTAAATAGAAATCAAATCAGATCATAATGAATGTGCTTTTGAATGTGTGGATTCTAGGGAGTGCAGTTCTATTTATTAGGAGTGCATTCTTTGAGGAAGTTTTCCTTTAAATGATGGGGGGAATTATTCCTGCACTTGCTTGTGTAATATCTTGCAAATTTTGTTCCTAATTTTAAATTTAATAAATATGATTTTTATTAAATAAATATATTTTCAATGTTTGAATTGATAATATATATATGTATATATATATATATATATATATATATATATATATATATATATATATATATATATATATATATATATATATATATATAATGGAGCTAACGCACTTTGGATCCCGATATGGATCTTGGACTCATTGGTTGAGATCCATGATCTATATGTGTTAGTATAAATAGGTTAAAAAATTCTGCAAAGTTTTTGAGGGTCAGTTTGGGGTCGTTAAAGAGTTGTTATCAGAGCTGATCAGAATTAACACCATAAATCATAAACTCGCACTCTAGAAGCAGTCTCCGCATCATTGGTAAGAAGTATTTTGTGAATTTTTATTTCTTTACTTTTTCTACAATAATGAAAATTTGTGATTATTAAGCCTAAGGGGTAAGTTTGATCTATGGGTGTAGTTTAATAATAAATTTTGGTTTGGAATAATTTGTAGATGTATACTCGTGGCCGAGTAAACGCTCTTGAAAATTGATAGGAACGGATGGATTTCCTGATGAATGCCCTCAACAGCCTGACCAAGACTGTGTTAAATTATATACCTAAATCATTCAATGTAATATATATATTTAATATATATAAAGTAATACATATACATATATTAATATATATGTATATGTATATGTATCTACTTATTATATATATATAAAATATATATTTCTGTTTTTGTTTAGCCGTAGGGGTAGAATAGTCTTTTCCTTCATTTTACGCACATTCAATTTATGAATGTGATTGCAATTTATTTTCGTTTTTCTTTTTCTTTTATTTTTTGTTTTTTGTTTTACTTTATGTAAAGTACCTTGGGGGGCCCACTAACATAGACGTTGGGCCCTCTCCAATGGTCACATTTGTGACCGTTGGAGGGGCTCCAACGTCTATGGGTGGAGCCCCTCCAAGGCCCCTCATGTGTTCTTATAAATAGGGGGTTCACCCCTTTGTATTCTCCATGGCTTTGAGTCAAAGCCCAAGTTCTCAATAAATCGATTCCATTGTTTTTATGCCTTTGTGCATTTGTGAGTTATTTGTGAGTTGTGCCTTTGTGCACAAGTGTTCTTATTGTGCATTCGTGGTGGGTTTATTATCAAGAATATTAAGGTCTTGATCCTAGTATCTTGGTGGAGATACTTTTACATGGTATCAGAGCCTCGTTGAAGAAGGAGGATAGAGCATCCCGCCACTTGTGAAGTACCTCGGTAATTGTGCCCTCAAGCTTGTGAAGTTTTGAAGTATATCATCTTCTTCGGGCGATATTTTAGAAGCAACTTTTGTCAAGAAAAGTTGGAAAAACTCTTAAGGTACACATTATTTTCTATCATCTTACCTCTCTAATGGGTGAAAAAAATTCCCACTTCTCTCTTGGGTTTAAACTTAGTGGTTCAAACTATCATGTTTGGGCCGGCAATATGGAAGCACATATCAAAGGGAAAGGCCTTTGGGGATACGTTCAAGGTTTCATATCGGAACCCGAACCCAAACTTTCTATCATAGAAAAAGGGGATATTAAGATCCTTGAAGGTGAAGATAGACAAAAGGCCCTTGAAGAATATTAAAAAAAGCATGATGAGTGGGAAATGAAGAACTTCAAAATTTTATCTTGGATTTTTTCATCCGTGGAAACCAAGATCAATGCCAACATCATTAAGTTTAAAAGGGCTTCCGATGCGTGGTTGTACCTTGAAAAAATGTATACTTCAAGGGACCTATCACACAAATATTATCTCCAAAAGAAAGCCTTGACTCTTCAACAAAATGATTTGTCTATTCAGGAATATTTTGCCGAATTATCATCTATTTGGGACGAGCTTGCTATGCTCGAACCAAAATGGAGCGGAAAAGCTATTGAATTAAGACACAAGCAACTAGAGGAAGATCGATTTTTTAATTTCTTAAATGGTTTTAGACCCGAATTTGAGCAAATTCGGTCCTCTCTCTTATCCGCTTTCACATCCCCATCTATTGAAGATGTCATCACCAAGTTAAGTGGTGAGGAAACACGTATGGGGATTAGTAAAAATAATCCGAGTATTCTTGCTACCCCTTCTCAAAGTGATTATGAAGGGGTTAATGCCGTGTCAAGACCCGAAAATAACTTGAAAACCTATAAACCTCCACATTTCAAGAATCAAGGGCAAGGAGGAAATGATCGATATGGGAAGAGAGACTATAGCAAATTAACTTGTCACTTTTGTAAAGAACCGGGGCATATCAAACCCCTTTGTCCTAAATGGAAGAAATTTCTTGCCGCGGCTTTAGCATCTCAATCAGAAGAACGACCTTCGTCATCAAATGAGTCTCTTTCGCTTCAACAAATTGTGGATGCTCTTCAACCTATTCTCAAAGGAGGCATTTCTGGAGCCGCTATGTCATCCTCATCCTCTCTCGGTAAGTCATCTTGGCTCCTTGATTCCGGTGCCTCATTTCATATGACTCCAAGTCCTTGTTTTCTCACTGATTATTCTAAAAATTTTCTTCCATCTTTTGTCTCAACGGCGGATGGAACACCTCTTGAAATTAAAGGAATGGGCAACTTTGAAAAACAAGACTTCTTTATCCCAAAAATTCGTCTCATACCCAAATTAAACTTAAATTTATTTTCCGTCTCTCAACTCTCGGACCATGGTTGCGATATAAGGTTTTCTTCTAACAAATGTTGGATACAGGATCGCCAGTCCGGGAGGTTGATTGGGGAAGGCTCTAGGAGAGGCGACCTCTACTATATCGATTTTCTTAAAATTTCCAAGGATCAATTTTGTAATGTTGTTCAAAACAAAGATATTCATGTATGGCATAAGAGATTGGGTCATCCCAACATTGTTAAAATCTCTTATTTGCCCTTTATTAAGCATCTTTGTAATGAAAATTTTGTTTGTAATGAATGTATTCTTGGAAAAATGAAAAGTCTCCCTTTTCCTCAAAGATCTATGTTTACAACAAGACCTTTTGAAATTGTTCACTCCGATGTATGGGGTCCGGCTCCGGTGATCTCTAAGAGAGGTTTCTCATACTATGTTATCTATGTGGACGATTTCACTAGGTTTAGTTGGATATATTTTCTTAAACATAAACATGAAGTTTTCTCAACTTTTAAAACATTTCATATGATGGTTTTAAATCAATTCAATGGAAAGTTAAAAATTCTTAGAACCGATTCGGGTGGCGAATATCTTTCCAATGAATTCAAAAATTATCTTGAAAACTATGGAATTCTCCATCAAAAGTCTTGTCCTAAAACTCCTCAACAAAATGGGTTGGCGGAACGAAAACATAGACATATTATTGAAACAACACGAACTTTGCTCATTTCGCAAAATATTCCAAAGAAACTTTGGGCAGAGGCAGCCCTTACTTCTGTCTATCTCATAAACAGACTCCCATCTAAAAACTTGAACAAAATTTTCCCATTTGAAAAATTATACGAAAAAGAACCTGATTATAGCAGGTTAAGGGTAGTTGGATGTAAATGTTTTGTCCTTACTGATAAAAATGACAAACTCTCTCCTAAGGCCATTCCTTGTGCCTTTCTTGGTTATTCTGAAACTCATAAAGGTTTTCGCTGTTATGATGTTAAAAGTGATAAACTTTATGTTTCCAGGAATGTAAGTTTTTTGGAAAATGTTAGTGGTTTCGAAAAACTTGAAACCAATGACGAGAATATAGACTATTCCTTTCTGTTTGATCTATTAACTGAAGATGATGATACTAGTGATGATGAAACAAATCAAAATGACTTGAATAATAATGAAACTCATTCTGATCAACATATCAATGAAGAACATAGAGATCCTATAACCTACTCTCATAGAGATAGGAATACTTTTAGAAGTGCTCTCGAAAGATATGATAGTGAGTCTACCCCTTCAAGTGAAGGAAACCTTCGTAGGACCGAAAGATCAAGAAGACCTCCTTCTAGGTTCATCTCATATGAGTCCTTTTCACCAAAATATAGAGCCTGTCTAAGCGCCATTCACTCCTACATAGAACCTAGGGATTTCGAGGAAGCACGAAAATGCCCGGAATGGATAGTTGCTATGAATAATGAACTTGAAGCTCTAAAGAAAGCAAAAACCTGGGAGTTTCAAGACCTTCCTAAAGACAAGAAAGCTATTGGGTGTAGATGGGTCTTTAAAGTCAAAACTAAGAGTGATGGGTCTCTTGAGAGATATAAGGCCCGCTTAGTTGCAAAAGGATATGGTCAAAAATATGGGATTGATTATGAGGAGACTTTTGCCCCTGTTGCTCGGATGGTCACCGTCTGATGCCTTATAACCGTTGCTTCAATCAATAAATGGAACATCTATCAGATGGATGTTAAGAATGCCTTTTTAAACGGAGATCTAAACGAAGAAGTATATATGGATGCTCCTCCTGGAATGGAGTACCCTAAAGGAAAAGTGCTTCGTCTTCGGAAAACACTCTATGGTTTGAAACAAGCTCCCAAGGCTTGGTATGATAGGTTTAACTCCGTTATGTTAGAAAATAATTTCTCATCCTGCTTTACTGATACTGCTTTATTTGTTAGAAAATCTAATGCAGGGATTGTTATTCTACTTCTTTATGTGGATGACATGCTTATAACTGAGAGCGATTCTAAAGGGATTAAAAGCATAAAATCCATTTTAAAGGATAAGTTTGAAATGTCTGACTTAGGCTTCTTAACTTACTTTTTGGGTATTGAGGTAGCTTATTCTCATAGAGGATATTTTTTGTCTCTACTAAGCTTGCATCTGAGATTATTGACAGGTCAGGTATTATAGATGATAAAACTTGTGAAACTCCTGCTATAGTAGGAGCTAAAATGAAGATTGATGATGGTGTTCCTCTCTCTGATCCTACTCCCTACAGGCAACTTGTAGGATCGTTGATGTATTTAAGTATCACCCGACCAGATATCTCACATGCGGTGCATACAGCAAGTCAGTTTCAGCATGCACCAACTTCTGTTCACATGGGTGTTATCTTACGTGTCGTAAGATATCTAAAGCACACTATTAATAAGGGAGTTTTTCTGTCTTCTTCTTCTGAGTTAAGATTAATTGCTTATACTGACTCTGATTGGGGAGGTGACCCAAATAACCGTCACTCCACCACTGGTTTTTGTGTATTCTTAGGTGACTCATTAATCTCATGGAGATGTAAGAAGCAGCAAAAGGTGTCTCTATCATCAACTGAAGCGGAATATCGTGCCATGGCAACTACTACCATGGAAATTGTTTGGATTCATCAGTTGTTGGAAGACATGGGGATCACTATTGAAGGGCCTACTAAGCTTTGCTGTGACAACAAAAGTGCGATTTATATTGCTAAGAATCACACTTTTCATGAGCGGACCAAGCACATAGAGATGGATTGTCACTACGTTCGGGAAACATACCTTAAAGGAATCATTGACCTTCCATATGTTACGTCCGAATATCAATTGGCGGACTTCTTCACTAAAGCCTTGTGTGCTTCGCGTTTCAACTTTCTTCTTAGCAAACTCTCGGTCATCCTGCCCTAGGTTTGAGGGGGGGTGTTAAATTATATACCTAAATCATTCAATGTAATATATATATTATATATATAAAGTAATACATATACATATATTAATATATATGTATATGTATCTACTTATTATATATATAAAATATATATTTCTGTTTTTGTTTAGCCGTAGGGGTAGAATAGTCTTTTCCTTCATTTTACGCACATTCAATTTATGAATGTGATTGTAATTTATTTTCGTTTTTCTTTTTCTTTTATTTTTTGTTTTTTGTTTTACTTTATGTAAAGTACCTTGGGGGGCCCACTAACATAGGCGTTGGGCCCTCTCCAACGGTCACATTTGTGACCGTTGGAGGGGCTCCAACGTCTATGAGTGGAGCCCCTCCAAGGCCCCTCATGTGTTCTTATAAATAGGGGGTTCACCCCTTTGTATTCTCCATGGCTTTGAGTCAAAGCCCAAGTTCTCAATAAATCGATTCCATTGTTTTTATGCCTTTGTGCATTTGTGAGTTGTGCCTTTGTGCACAAGTGTTCTTAAGTGTTCTTATTGTGCATTCGTGGTGGGTTTATTATCAAGAATATTAAGGTCTTGATCCTAGTATCTTGGTGGAGATACTTTTACAGACTGGCACTAATTATATTCAGGCACAAACTACTCAGCCTACACCATGCTCAAACCCCACACTAATCGTGACCCCTAACACTGGTGTGGTGACTTACAAGAAGTTTCTGAAGTTGAAGCCACCAAGAACTGGGTCGAGGATATAGAGCGTGATTTTCGTATCTTGCCCATGCTACAGGATAGGCAAACAGACTTTGGTACCTACCGTCTGAAGGGCGATGTCAAGAAGTGGTGGGACACGTTCTGGAAAGTGAAGTTCATCGCGGTGGAGTCCATATCCTAGAAGACTTTCTGAGATGAGTTCTTAAAGGCTTACTTTCCCTCGTTTGTTAGGTAGATGATGCAACAAAAGTTCCTCGAGTTGGCTCATGAGAACATGAGTCTAGTGGATTACACCACCAAATTTTGGAGTTTCGAACGTTGTTGCCTCAACTTGTTTGTTGATGACAATGCGAGGATAGCAAAGTACATGTGAGGACTCAAGGATGGGTTGTGAGTGCATGATGATTAGCCATCCTACTACATTCAATGACGCGATTGAGGCAACATTTGTTTTGAACAAAGAATGAAAGCGATTTAAGGGAGGCTAGTCCAAGAAGATGAGTGGCAGCGACAATGTTGGAGCTCAGAAGCATTCACCTACTGGTGGTAAGGCACAGAGTGCACAGACAAAGAAGCATAAGACCCAACAGGGGAACCACTAGAATCGTCCTCAGCATAAGTAGCCGCAGCAGGCATGTCATAGGTGCGGTCATGCTTTCGGTGAGTGCCTGCTGTTCACTAGCATCTACTATCAGTGCAAGTAGTCAAGGCACATTGCACAATATTGCCCAAATAAGCCAAGAGCCTAGGGCAGCCAACATAAGTCACAGTAGCAGTAAAGACCTCCACAGCAGCAGGTGTAGTAGCAGTAAAGACCTCCACAACAGCAGACACAAAGGAAGACCAACGAGTGTGTGTATGCCACTATAGCCGCAGAGCGAAACGATCAAAGTGATCTAATCGAAGGTATTATCATTGTTGTCGATCACCTTGCACGTGTTATGTTTGATTCGGGTGCAACCCATTCTTTTATTTCTTTTTCTTTTGCTGAATTGCTTGACATTACACCGTCTAGCTTAGAGATTGTGTTAGAGGTTATGTCTCATATGGGTGTATCGACTCGATGTGCTAAGTATCTCCTCGCAGTTAAAGTGGTTATTAAGGGACACGAGTTATCGACTGATCTGATCTTACTCGAGATGACATTCTACGATGTCATTTTGGGTATGGATTGACTATCTCGGCATAAAGCGACTCTTCATTGCCGAGGCAAGAATGTGTGCTTAGAGCAATCCGTTCTATCAACATTGGTTTTTTAGGCGACAAGGCTGGTTGGCAGGATGAAGATCGTATCAGCATTGGCAAGCATGGGTGTGCGATATTCTTGGCGAGTGTGCCCACTACAAATAGCCAGGAGTTACTGTTGAAGTGTTGGAAGTGATCCACGAGTTTTTCAACATATTTTTAGAGGACTTACCGGGATTATCGCCACACTGTGAGATTGAGTTTTTTATTAAGTTGATGCTTAGAATGGTACAAGTGTCAATTGCGTCGTATCATATGGCACCTACCGAGCTTGCAGAGCTGAAGAAGTAATTACAGGAATTTCTTGATAAGGGATTTCTCAGATCGAGTGTGTCACCTTGGGGTGCATCAGTCTTGTTTGTCAAGAAGAATGATGGATCTATGAGACTTTGCATCGACTATCGAATGTTGAATCAGGTAACAATGAAGAATAAGTACCATTTTTTCAAGATAGACGATCTGTTCGATTAGTTGCGTATAACAAGTGTTCTTGAAGATTAACCTTCGTTTGAGATATCACCAGTTGCAGATCAAGGCAGAGGACATTTTGAAGACAACTTTTTGGTCGAGATACATGCATTACAAGTTTTTTGTGATGTCTTTTGGACTCACGAATACCCTAGCAACTTTCATGGACTTGATGAATCGAGTCTTTTGGCTATGGCTGAACCAGTTTATGAGAGTGTTCATTGATGATATCCTGATTTACTAAGAAAGTGAGGAGCACAAAGAGCATATGAGGATTGTGCTGTAAACACTGAGGGAACATAAGTTCTACGCTAAGTTCTCTAAGTGTGAATTTTGGCTTAACAAGGTTATATTCTTCGATCATGTCATCTTAGGGAATGGTGTTGAGGTAGATCTGGTGGTGGAAGTGGTGTTGTCTTGGGAGCAGTGGAAGACGGGCATAGAGATCAAGAGTTTCTCGGGATTAATTGGATACTATCGTAGATTTATCTAGAATTTCTCACGTATAGTTGCCCCGATGATAAAGTTGTTGCAGAAAGGGGTGAAGTTTGTTTGAATGTCTTGTTGTGAGGAGAGTTTCTAAGAGCTAAAGAAGAGGTTGACCTCAGACCCATTTTTGACGCTACCATCAGGATTGAGAGGTTTTGTGGTTTACGATGATGCCTCGACAACTGGACAGGGTTGTGTCTTGATGCAACACAGAAATGTGATTGCTTATGTTTCTAGGCAGTTGAAAGTGCACAAGAAGAACTATCCAATGCATGATTTGGAGTTTGCAACTATTGTGTTTGCGCTGCAGATTTGGTGTTATTACCTGTATGAGGAGCAATTTGAGGTTCTCTTTGATAACAAGAGTCTCATGTATATTTTCATGCTGAAGGATATGAATTTGAGACAACACAGTTGGTTAGATTTTCTCAAGGATTATGAGTTTTCTATCCCTTATCATTCCGGTAAAGTGAATGTGGTGGTTGATACACTGAGTAGGAAGACTTTGGTTTCGACCGCCAGTTTGATTGGACAAAGTTGGAATTTACTTGAAGAATTTATCAAGTGGCAGCCGTTTGCACATAAAGTCGGGCATATACATTATGTAGGGATGAGAGTGCGACCCAACATCATAGGTCGAATTGAGGCTTTATAGTTAGAGCATTCGAACTTCGAAAAGATGTGTGGGAGTGCTCAGAAGCCGAATGTTCAATTCCATCGCGAGGAGGACAATACCATTATGCAGGGATAGATGATGGGTTCTGAAGGTTCTTCGAGAAGAGTTGATGAGTGAAGCCCACATATCAAAATATTTCGTTTATCCTGGTAGCACCTAGATGTACAGACTTGCAGAGGACTTTTTGGTGGAACATGACATGACTGAGTATGTGTCTCATTGTCTTACTTGCCAGCAAGTTAAGATCGAGCACTAAAATACTTGGTGGATTATTTCAGTCGTTGGACATTCGAGAGTGGAAGTGGAATGACATATGGATGGACTTCATAGTGGGATTACCGAGGACCCATTGTCAGCATGATGCTATCTGGGTGATAGTGGATCTACCGATGAAGAGCGCACACTTTCTGTTGATCAAGGTGAGTCAAACTCTAAAAAGCTTGGTCGACTTGTATATCAATGAGATCATTAGATTACATGAAGTATCACTTTCAATCATGTCAGATCGAGATCCTTGCTTCACGTCACGTTTCTAAAGTCAGTTGCAAAAAGCTTTGGGTACCAGACTGAAGTTCAACACAACTTTTCTTTTGCAGACCGATAGACAGACCGAGTGTATGATCCAGACTCTTGAGGACAAGCTGAGAGCATGCACATTGGATTCGGTTGAAGATTGGGATAAACATATAAAACTTGCAGAGTTTTCATACAATAATAGCTTTCATACTAGTATTGGTATGGCCCCGTATGAATCTCTGTATGGTAGACCTTGTAGATCTCCGATGTATTGGGATGAGGTCAATGTAAGAGCAGTTGAGTCTCTAGAGGTGATCCAACATTATTTTGATCAAGTGTGATTGATTCGCCAATGTCTGATCGTTGCACAAAGCTGATAGAAGAGTTATGTCGATCAGTGGTGCATGAAGCTCAGTTTTGCAGTGGGAGAGCATATTTTTGTTTGGATATCGCCTACGAATAGTGTTTTCAGGTTTGGAAAGAAGGAAAAGCTTAGTCCTCGGTACGTGGGACCTTTCACCTCAGTTTTTTTAGATCTTTCACGTCTCGATGTTGATGAAGTATGTACTTGACCCTTCACATGTTATTCAATATGAGATCGTCGAAGTATAATCGAACTTGATGACAAAGGAGACACCGATAAGAGCGGATGCTTCAGAGCAAGACGATTCTGTCAGTGAAGGTGCGGTAGCAACATCATGAATTGGACGAATGCATCTGGGAGCCTGAGAATGATATGCGTGATCATTACCCATACTTATTCAGTACATTATAATTTTGTGGACGAAATTCTTTTAAGAGGGTAGGGATGTAATATCTCAAAAAATTTGTGCCTAATTTTAAATTTAATAAATATAATTTTTATTAAATAAATATATTTTCATAGTTTGTATATATATATATATATATATATATATATATATATATATATGGGCTGACACACTTTGGATCTTGATTTGGATCTTGAACTCATGGCCAAGATCCATGATCCATATGTGTTAATATAAATAGGTTTAAAAAAAAATCCCATAAAACTTTTGAGGGTCAGTTTGGGGTCGTTACAACTTGTCTTTAATATAGAGTGTGTTTCATTGTTTGCTTAATTCAGATATGATATTAGAAACATGTGGCAGGCAAGGATGGCATGAATGTTTTAAATGTTGCACATTTCTTACAGGTTGTTACTTTTATTTTACTTTATGGGTTGTTTTGGAAAGATGAAGATGCTTACTACCACAAAATCTCAGTATTTAGTCATTCTTTTGAACCTTTTGTCTTACTGTTCTTGTTCTAGCTGCAAACTACATTTCAATGAACAATGAACATAGATTTTCTACAGTGGAGCAGTGGAATATGCTTTTCTTGGTAAATTCATCTTTATTTAATCAAGGTGTAATAATATGATGGAATATGTCTGATGTCATTAGGTATTCTAGCATTTGGATTTGACATAGTTCTGTATAATTGCATAATGTAATTCTGGTGATTAGGTAGTCTTAGATCTTACAACTACGGGTATAAAAAAAATGCCATTAACTATAGCCATGGGCTGTAGTTAATAGTCATCAATGACTACTGGCATTAACTACGGCCCATGGCCGTCCTTAATATTAACTACGGCCATGGGCCATAGTTAATAGTTTGCTACTACTAGGGTCAATATTCTCATTAACTACGGCCCTTGGTCATACTTAAAAAAACAGCATTTACTACGGTTGAAAAAACCATAGTTACTGCTATTAGGTATGGTAATACCCACTACGGTTGTTGGCTGTAGTTAAAGCTTATTTACTATGGTTTTTTTAGCACTAGCTATGGCAAGCGGCCATAAATAGTATGAAATTTTGTAGTGTCCATTTGCTAAAAGTTGATCACTTTGTCACCATGCAGTGGAGATGTGCATTATCACTAGGTGTGTCCAGGTGGAACCAGACCTAAACCTAATTTGAAATATAGGTATCAGATCCAGACTTGGGTCCAATCAAACCCACTATAAGAGAAACCATACTTGAATCCTATAAGGATTACATGAACTAGACCCTAACCATACTTGGTAAAATGAAAATTTTTATTCTTTTTATATTGAAAAATTGTGGATCTTAGTTAGGCCCTATTAAATTTCACAAACCATATCTAGCTTCATATATTATTCGGACCTTTCGGGTCCCACCCGGATTAAAAGCGGACATTCATATTTATCATCAAACCTTGACCCTATAGGGTTTGGTACGGGTTGGGTCAGGTTTGGGTCAAACCCGACCCATTGATTTGTCACCATACCAAAACCCTATAGGGTTTGGTTCGGGTCGGGTTTGGGTAAACTGGACCCATTGACACCCTTATACAAGAACCATGGATAGAATGAATGTCACTCATGATGGGGATATAAATGGATCAGACGTGGTTGGATATCCAATCCGAATCCGAATATTATTTTTGGAAAATGACCATACTATATGACATAAATGCCATATTTTTTGAAAAATCCAATAGTTTTTTAATATTTATCTGATGTCTTAAACATCAAATGTTTGTCTTTAAAAGGACCATTTTGACCTTCGCACAATGGACCTCTTGTGCTTCGCACGATATATCAATATGCTCCTCGGGTATCACATCCTCTCACGTAAAGGTAAATTCACATGATTTTTTTTGCGGACCTTACAAAGTTTGCATAACTATATTTGTGAACCTCTTGTTGAACTGAAACCTCAAAACGTTGCAAATATCGTATTAATAAGATAAAATTCACAATATATAATGCGGACCTCATGTTAATATATTGTAATTTTGTAAATACAATAATAAATTTGTGGGATATAGTGCAAACTTATTATGATCCTCGAGAAGTCTGCAAATTAGATACTACACAAATCATGTCATTATGAATATGCTTGTTTGCGGATTTTTGTATGAGAATTAAATATGATTTTTTTATTTATATAAAAATAGTGTCTCACCCCAAGTCAATTTTTGCATAAACTAGGTTTTTTTTTCCCAACCAGTGGTCCCCAACGTGCTTCCTCCAGCAAAAAATTTTGACGACTATTTTTTGTGACTATTTTCGGTGAATCATCATCGACGATTCATCAACAACACTTCATCAATAAAAAATAAAAGACTGAGGCATTTTTTGACAAGCACATATTTAATGATTTAACCTGTTATTTTTTGTTATTTTTTTGAAACAACTGTTTGAATTAGTTATTTTTTTAAAACATTAGCATGAGTTAGTTATGTTGTGGAAGAATTGCATATCTTTGCATGTTCAATGACCTATTTTATTTTTTTGTTAAATCATTTGCATAGTAGTGTCTATGTGATTATATGTTGTGTATATTGTATTATAAATATGATTAGAGCGTTTTTTGTTTCTTTTAGTTGTTTCCTTAACGATTCAATATTTTTTAGGCCATTTTGTTTATTTTTTGCAATATTTTTAATATCATATGCCCTGCGTCTGTTGCCCACCTTTTCATCAATATTCTATGTGTTATCGCAGGAAAGTTTGCATTTGTTTGATATGACGATTGAGAATATTGATTTGAAGGGGGGCCACATCGACAACATTCAATATAGTTGGAACACGTGGGCAAAGAAAGAAAAAATATGTATTGGGTGATAGTTTATATTATGAAATGCTGAGTAGGCTTGACACATGGGTAGAGAGGGAGCTTGCTCCGTGGCCAAAAATCTGGGTGTCTAATATTTTTTACAAAAAATACATTGATAAATTGAGACTTGAACTTCTACACTCAAACTCGCAATAGCTAACACCTTTCATATTGGTCAAACAACAATAAACATTTCAAGTGTGGCCCAAATCTAAGGATGAATATAAAAAAATGCAGACAAATATGTGGCTACATTGTTGTCTCCCATCTCAGAAGCATCTAAGGAGGGAGAGGGACTCGGTGGTGAAAAAGTTTCACCCATTGGCTGACTCTGAGGTTGTTGCTAACCTCAATCTTTGAATAGAAGAACCTCGATACGCGGCTACCTGCAGTGGGAATGGTGAAATGAAGACATTATCTCAGCAAGGGGAAGATGTGAACCCTAAGGTTGAGGTTAATGTTAAGGGTCTTCACGAAATAGAGGTGAATGAGGGTCTTCAAGAAGTGGAGGTGGGTGGATTGGATGCTCAGCCAAAGGTTGAGGTTGTAGTGGAGAGTGCATAGGATCAGATGTAGTGGGAAACAAGGTTTGGTGCTTTGAGTAGGGGGTTGCACCGAGAAACAAGTTTTGGTGCTCTAAGGAGGAGGTCACAACGGGGAACAAGTTTTGGAGCTATGAGGAGGGAGTCTTCGCAGGCAACACGTTTTAGTGTTAGTAGAGAGGTACTTTGTTTATTTGTTAATTTGTATATACATGTTTGTAAGATGTTTATAATCATTGTCAATTTTACATTCAACAATGATTAAATCATCATATATATATATATATTGCACTTTAATCTTTGTATAATTAAATGAACAATTTGATTGATTGCATCAAAATTAATTGTGACGGTAGGATCTGCAGTCTCAAGATTTAGAGGATCCAACAAGTTGCATGCATTGATTCTATTGATTCCAAACACACGAGTGGTTTGTAATACTAAAGGAGGATGTGAAGGACTGGTTAGATCGAATGCATTCCAAAATTTTTTAGAGATCACACCATGGAACATAGTAACAATCTCCTAGAGGCCGTTGTGCAATTCTGGAATATAGCAACAACACATTCCAGTTTAGAGATATTTATATGACCATTATGTTGAAGGATGTGTATTAATCAATATTAATCATTGTATTAATTTTTTTCAGGTTTGGATATGGGAGTAAATATCTATTGGAAACATGACTGTCTTTTTGAATTTTCACGTGTTGCAAACTGGAGTCGGTCACACAACGAACAAAATGGTTATGATTGAGGAGTGTTGGGTCCTCCCATGAGAAGGGACCATTGCGCTACAACATTGCCCAGGATGACCAAGTCACATATAAGCATTCTTCAAACAAATTTTTATGTTGTTTATAAAAAAGGCAAAATATGACTAACCATGAATAAATGTTTGGTATGTAGGTAACGTGGTACTCCTTTAAAGACGTGGAGGAGGACCACTCGAATGTGGTTATGCAAGTGAAGGACATCGCGAGGAGGGACATTTGGTTTAACAAAATAAACAAAGTTGTACACCAAATGGCCAATTGAGTAGTTTGATAGTTTGGTTTTGTTCAACAACCACTCAATCACCTTTGAGCAGTTAACAAAACAGTCTTGTGGGCAATAAAGGATCTAATAAAGAATTAACCCACAATCTTCCTCTTCGAACTTGAAAACTTGTGTGAAGGCACCGATGACATCAACTTGCCATCCATGGTACATGCCTATTATGACAAGGATGTAGTTGCTGCCACCTTCAGTTTGCAAACAGTCTCTCTGCAAAGAGGTCCATTAAGGAGGAACTTGGGACAAGGAGTTTAAAACACGTAAGGACTAAAAGTGGAGCGGATAGCCAGTTGGCTCTTGCACTAGCTAAAAATTGCATGTTGAAGGTGTTGCTTCAACAAAGGAGTTCATTATACAAACTCAAGTTGACCTTATCACTAACAAGGATCGAGTCATCAAGGACTTACGAGCATGCTTGATGCATCCACAACAATGACTTTCGTCTTCGATTATATATATATATATATTGTAAATTTGATTTCTATTATAAATCCTTGGATGTAAATTTGATAGATTATTGAATGTAAATTTAATAGATTTTTTTATGTTTTTATATTGTTGATATTCTTTTAATATTCAATGTTTTGTAAGTTTTGGATATTTCGTACATTATGTTCTGTAAGTTCTAGATGTTTTGTACATTATTAATGCTTTTACCACATTTCCTCAACTATTTTTTCTGTTAATTTCATGATTGTCCCTTGATTGTATTCACAAGGCAGAGCCACAATATTTTGTCATGATCTTAACACATTTCTTAGAGTCAACTACTATAAAATGCTGGGGTGTAGAATGACAAAGAAAAGTTGTAAAATGCAGTAAATTTGAATTGAGCAGGCGAACTTGAATGTAACAAGTGAATTATGTAAAATGTTATAAATTTGAAAAATTTGAATGTAACAAGTGAATTATGTAAATGTTGTAAATTTGAATTGAGATATAAACTTGCGAGGATGAGGAAGTCCGCAAAAAAAAATGTGAAAAAGACTAAGATTTGCGAGGATGAGGAAATCTGCAAAAAATATTTTGTAAACAGTAGGACCAATATTTGCATGGATGAGGTAGTCTGCAAAAAGATTTTATCGCAAATATTGGTCATTTTTTATAAATCTTTTTAGTGAACTTTCTCATCATCACAAATATCTATTAATTTTTTGCAATTCTTTTTTGCAAACTTCCTCATCCTCATAAATATTGATCATTTTTTGCAAATCTTTTTTTGCAGACTTCCTTATCCTCTAAATATTGGTCCTACTGTTCGCAAAATATTTTTTGCAGACTTCTTCATCCTCGCAAATATTTATTATTTTTTGCAAAAAAAAATTCGCAAACTTTCTCATCCTCGTAAATCAGAACATCCAGAACTTTTACAAAATTCAAAATTACAGTTAAAGAATAAAAACAAATACATTGACATAATTCAAATTCAAATTTACAGCATTGACATAATTCAATCGAAGACAATTCAATGACTTAATGATTTACAATGACCAATATATTTTGTGCATGTTTTTGTTACAAACCTATAATAAAGTTAAACATACAAACATGTCTAATGAACATCCAAAACTTACAAAATATAATATACAAAACATTCATAACTTACAATTAATAACGTATAAAACAACGAATATTAAAAGAACATCAATAATTTAAAAAACATCAAAAAATCTATCAAATTTATATTCAATAATTTGTCAAATTCACATCCAATGTTTTACAATAGTAGTCAATGTATAGTCCCCAGAATTGTCCAAAGCTCAGCTTCCAATGTCTTGTCGTTCGACACCTCATTGTTTGATGTCTCGTCTCTTGCCTTTTGTTTGCCCTTTAGACATTTTTTGTTCTACTACGATCCTTTCTGGTTTTTTGCCTTCTCCTCCGCCTTCTTTTTGGCAACCTCCGAAGTTGTATTCTCTCTCGTGAGTTTATAGAATTGGATCATATGCTTTCTAGTTTTTGTTATATCATTCTAGAAAAATGGTTATTAGCAATCAACTAACTATAGATTACATCTCAAAACCTTAACAAAATAACACATATAAACACGTACATGCGTGAAGTTTAATTCATTGTTTCTATCCAAATACTGCATGTACAATATGATAAATATACAATCATACTTGTAACAATCATATACCAAGTCAAGCACATGTATATATACAAATTGAGTTAACAAAAATATGCAAATTACTCATTTTTTTGTTAAGGAATATCGTTCATGGGACAAGGCATTCAATCAGTGTAATAATAGTAGCCAAACCATGCCATAAAAAAATGAACCTGCAACGCCAACATTAAACCTACCGAGTACAAGAGAACAATAAGCACATTATTAAATATGTAATATTATCATACTATATTTTTTATGTTTTTATTAGAATTAATTGTGGATGCAATCAAATTGTATAGCTTGAACTTCCTCACATTCATATTCATTTCTCAAAGAACTTAGTATTGGTTGCTCCAGTTGACAGGAATTAAGATCTGCAATATAAATCGGTTAAAGTCATTATGCACATGCAAATTTATATTTTGTATCTAAAATTATTGAGTGGATACTTTGTCAGCTTCATCGAAAGGATACGACAATTCACGGATCTTCAAGCATGGATAAGCCTCATCCTTTTAGTTTCAACTATTTACTGTAAACGATTAATATTTACCAATTAGTTTCTCTTAGTCAGTAGAAAAACATTAGAAACTTCACTTTCAAGACACAAAAAGTAGGGAGTAAGGTAAATGGATTTTGACAGTTCCATTCAATCTGTCATGTCGTTTTTGTTAGCCGTTTGGAGTCTTTTTATGAATCTTGCTAGATGCTACATAAGAGCAATATGTGATATTCTTATAAATTCAAATGAGTGTATATACAAATGTAATAAAGGAATAAACAAACGAACATGCAAAACTAACAATTATGTTACTTGCCAACAAAGTTTCTTTATAAAATTCATTATCTTTCAGTTCCGGTAGCCCTTTGTGAACTGTATCAATAACATGTTTTCATCACCAATTAAAAAATAAATATAAACACAAAATTATACTATTGCTTGTATATACACATAACTCGGGACATTGATTATACCTCAGGCACTACAACTGGGTCCTTGCTTGAGGTTGGAGTGGGGGTTTGAATCATTTTCTGTTGTCACATTTTCCTTTATGTTTATAAGTATTCATTGTAAACTACTTAAGATACTATAAAAAAACCTAACATAGTGAACATTACACAATAAATTTGGTGAAAAACATAAAAAAACATTCACAATAACCAAACACAAATACTCATAGGGCTATTAAATGCTTATATCTACAAACACAATAAAAAGTTTAAAATAAAATAACACAAATATGCAAACGTTATGATACTCACCTTTCAACCTAATTGGGAACTCGATGTGAAGGATACTGCATCATCAGAACGCAATAAATTTTTTTTACGAAAATCACTGCAAGGAAGGAGGAAAAATGTTGAGGGTTCTAGAGGAAAAAAAGGTTAGGGTTATTTTCAGAAACAAGCGAGAAAACAAATAAAATGAACAAAAATGATTTTATATATGATTCAACGAGCATGTGAATTTCACGAAACTTCGCAATGTAATATACTTGCATATCGTCACTTGTTTGCAGATCTTATCAGTTAAATGAGATTCACATGGCCATATGTGAATTTAGTAAAATATTTGCAAAGTTTCTAAGGTTTCAGTTACTGAAAGTTCACATGTTTGTTCATGTGAACTTTGTACAATATATGCGAATTTAGTGTAATATTTGCGAACTTCGACAGGCTTGATTAACAAAAGGTTCACAAGTTTGGTTATGCAAATTTCGTGAGGTCCATAAAAAAACCCATGTGAAACTATCTTTAAGTGAGTGTGATACCAGGGGAGTGTACATATATATCGCGCGAATCTCAGGAGGCTCGGTGTGCAAAGGTTAAAATGATTCTTTTAATGTCAAACATTTATGATTTTTGAAAATTCTAAGATTTTTTTTTGGCAAACTTATCATTTTTGTTGTCCAGTCATTTTCCCTCAAAAATTGTGTTTTGTTAAATCAACTGATCTGCCCTCATTTTTTTTCAATCGCTTTAATTTATATAGGGGTAGCCGTTATTGTATTTATTTGCTGCATTGGGTTGAGTTGCAGACTCCTGGTTTCTTTCTTCTGTGAAGGCGCTGTGTATTTGACGTCCACTGCAAGTCATACATCCTGGGTGAAAAAACGCAAGAAAGAAAGGTTCCGTACATTATATCCAAATTAAAGTTCTATGGTCATCTACAGGATAGGTGATTCTATAATCAAATGTCTGACATGATATCCCCTCCAAAAGCAAATTCTAAGACGTAATAAATTCTGCAACACCCTTGTCATGGCTAATATAAACATAAATCTTAAAAAGGAAACCACAAATATAGGATTAGATTATCCTCTATTCAAATCAGAAGAAAAACAAAATATTGCATAATCTGCCAATTTTTTAAGCATCTTAGAGTTCTCCAAACTTGTTCATCCTTTGCTATTAAGTTGCCATCACATATTCGTCTAATTCGCATTAGTTATGCAGGTCTATGATGGTGTCCAACAATAAGTAATGCATTGGTTGCAAAAAAAATTAATTACTCTCACAATTAGTATCCAATATGACCGCTTGCATTCTCCCTTTTTCTTTCCCGCACAGGTTCAATGGTAAGAATGATCTACCCACAAGGGCTCCGCACATCTAATATTTGACGTGATGTCATGAGTTTGAAACCCACAGGGGTGTCCTTTGCCCGAAGGTCAAAGCTGCGTGTACTCCCTGTGGACAGGGGGACCTCAAGGGTTTTATCAACTAAAGGACAGCCAATGTGAGGTTGGTGATGGGGGGGGGGGGGGGGGGGTTCCCTTGGCTTAGCCAAAAAAGAAAAAGGTATGAATCACAACAACAACGCCTTCATCGCCTTCAGATCAGAATTGACCGTGTGCATATGTAAGATGTTTGCGTGCACACATACGTGCCTGTCTGCGTGTGCATGTCTGTGTGAATGTTACAAAGCGAGGAAAATCAACATTAAAACAAAACAAAAAATATTTTTTGAGAAATCCTCAGGAAAAGATCAGCATATAAAAGCTAAAAACCATACAAAACATAAAAATTGTTTTATTGCGCTAATATCATGTCAAAAACATGATTTTTTTAGGGTAATTCCCTAATACAGAGCCACCTTTTGCCTGAAATTCCATGTCATGTACCACTTTTTTCTGAAATTATGGTATGACAGTATGATTATCATGAAATTACCTTAGTTTTTTAAATAGAACACTTGTTTAGATTGTATTGGCTTTTGAAAGTATCATGATAAAATCATGATGTGGGTGGGTGTGCGTGCGCACAGGCAGGGGTGGGTGGGTGCATGTGCTGCATGCGTGTGTGTGTCGCAGGTGGGCGTGTGTGTGCATGCACGTGTGTGTATATGTGTGTGTGAGAGCATACATTGATGAAATGACTGAAGAAAAGCATGGCTGCTCTGTCCCCTGCAGAACGGTGTGATATATATGGGCTGCTCTGTCCCCTGCGGAACGGTGTGATATATATGAGCACATTCTGAGTATTTGTTGAAAAGGCCTGAATGAAATGCAGTTGCCTGGACAGCCTTGAGGAAAGCCTGCATGCAGGAAGGAAAAGGCAGGTGTGCTTCTGACGATGCCCTGGAGGAAACTGCATGAATGCAAGTCCCAGCCTTACAATCACGCTTTCAAATAACAGAAAGGTAATTGCAGTTGGAGTGTTTCCCATAGTTTCTGTGTCTTCAGTCTCTGTGCAAATCATACTGGGCTTATCTCGAGTTTGGCTATAAATTTTATTAAAAAAAACTAATTACAGACATAATTGGTACATTGCAGTACATCAAATTACATTAGGGAATGGCAAATGGTGCCCCGCAAGGCAAGTACGTGGATAAAATCAAGTGCGGGTATCATACAAGACTTAATTCATCAGCTGCCTTTGCAGTTTCTGCTTTCAATTGGGCCTCGTAGGCAGCAATCTTCTTCCTGAGTGCAGCTAGCTCCTCCCCAGCGCTACAGATGTAGGCTGCAGCTTGCCTTCCTGATAGAGTTGCTCCTTCCATGCTGTCAATGTAATCCTAAACATATGCACACATGAATCGTCAGTAGCTGCCGGGGTGCTCTAGACCAATGGCATGAGCAAAGCTTGTAAATTTCTAAATAAATGATCGACAATGAAAAAAAGAATTTGTTTTCACATGAAATGGATATATCCTTATATTAGAAGCAATATAACCGTACTTATGATGAAGCTGACGAAACAATAACCGACAATCACAATAACCAGTTTGCCTGACTTAAAAGAGTTGGCAGGAAGAGCTAACCATGCAAGCACAAACACAACAACAACTACGCCTTCATCCCAAAACAATTGGGATCGGCGATATGAACCAAAAAAGAAAATCATTCTGGGTCTTCCACATGAATCCTTCTCCAATCATTTCTATCCAATGCCATGTCCTCGGTGAGGTTCAAAGCATTCATATCCTTTCCTATCATCTCCATCCAAGTCTTCCTAGGCCTACCCCGACCTCTTTTAACTAATATATTTTCCCATTTCTCCATCCTTCTAACTGGAGCATCATTACGCCTCCGCCGAATATGTCCAAACCACTGTATACGATTCTCTTCCACATGAATCCTTCTCCAATCATTTCTAACCATGCAAGCACCTTTTAGTCCACATAGAAAGCAAGTCAATTTAGTAGAATTCTCCTGACAATTTACGGATTCCATAGTACTAACTTGACATTTGATGAGTCAAATAGCTTATACTATCACATTTCATTCAAATCAAAGGAATCTGGGTGAGGAAAATATTACCTGATTATAAAATATGATAGATAATTGTACTCAAGAAGCAGGTATCAGAGCAAACACAAGCCACAAATTTAACAAAAATGATATTTCAGGTAGCAACCTAAACCAGAAGGTACTTGATCTCACAACAGTGCTTTTGGTGCTTTTCCCAATAAAAATTACAAAGGAGCCAATAGCAACTAAACAGACCATCCCCTTTCTACAATAACCCATCGAGAAACTTAGATAAAAGTTTCACATGCACAAGCGCTCAAGGCTATCCTTTGTAGTCAATAAAATGCTCATCAGATGCTCACAGTCAGAGTAAACTGTTCCGTGATGTCCCCCATTGACCTCAGGCACCGAAAATCTGAAACACCCTCAGATCTGCCATGAAGGACCTACCGTTAGAGATCGTGTATGTATGTTATTCAAGGGTATTCTTGTCTTTTAAGCTAAAAGGTATCTTGTTGCCTTTGTATTTGTATAAAAGGGTATTTTTGTAAAAGAGCATGAATCAATAATATAAAAGGAGGGACATCCCAAAAGGAGGGCACAACCTATTCAGTTTCTATTCATCTTTTTTTCACTTTCTCCTTTTCTTTCTTGCGTTGCACAGAAAGGTTTCCAAGGTGGAGCATCTTCACACCTACATCAAGCATTTAAGCCTTGTACGATCATTTTTTTCTTTCTTTTTCCCTTGGATCAACATGAACTTGGGCATTACATGATTGTTTTGCATCGAACAATCATACCACCGCTCCAAAAGCATAGACAAAAGTGCTCCGGCTTTGGATATAGCATGAACAATAAAAGTTTTTCTTATCATTCACAGAAATTTTACCTTCCCCTCGATTCACAATTCCCAATAATGTGAAGAAATTATTGAGCAAGGATAACACGATAGTCCTCACACTGGCACCCAGATGTGAAGAATCCTACTACTAAGTTTGCATCTTTTGTAAATGATTATCATTGACATGCTTTTGCCCCATAATGTGTATTCAAAGCTGATATGTAAACATATTTTGCATTATCACATAGAAACACCAGCTACTGCACCAAAGTAAATGGTAAAATAAGTGTGTTAAGATAAAACGATCCAGTAAAATACTAACCTGTTTAGTATAAGAACCTGCAAGAAAGAAATTTTTCACTGGTGTCTTTTGATCTGGTCTAAAAGGATCCAGTCCAGGAGCCTCACGATATAAAGATTGCCCAATTTTGACAACAGAAGACCACATAACTTCTAATCCTTGAGCAGATGGGAACAAAGACAAAACCTGACAAGCAAAAGAAGGGCAGAATTGAGCATATTTTTCCAATAACACATACATGGTCAACCATCATTGATCAAGCTATCTTGTACCAAAGATGGCATAAAGAAGTTGCTGAGGACCAATATGCAATATTAAAATAATAAATAATTATGGTTACTGCTAGCACTGCAACGAACCCAAGCAAATACCGACATTTTACAGGAATGCACAAGGTTTATATGCTACTGATAAGAAATGGAAAAAGTTAATTTCAATTTCACAAAAATGATAGAACTTTTATCATTGCTTATGTGAGGCATGCACTGCAGTAACTTGAGATGCTAGCACAAATCCACTCAATTTACCAGTTAAGACTAGAAAATATGTGCATTCTGAAAATTATTTTGCAGATCTGTATACACGTCATATCAACATTTATGGCAGCTCATGGCAAGTCATGTTCATAACACTATAAGGTCAAATATAAAATTCAAAAGTCAGGTGACTTACTCTTCTTTGATTGGTTAAAAGTTAACAACATATGTCACATGGACTTGCCAAATAGGCCGCTGCACCCACGTCGATGCGACGTGACATGGGTGCGGATGCGGCACCCGGTGCGGTCAATAAACCGTGGGTGTGGTCTGTAAGAATATGAGAGGTTTTAATATATCTAATAATACGTAAAACAACTCTCATATGAACAATGGCAGGAGCATGTTGAAATTGGCTTGTTGTATGAAGAGCATGTGCAATGTCAAGTCTTGTAATGAATAGATAAGACAATGCTCCGACAAGTTGTCTGTAAGGTGTTGGATTTTCAAGTAGTTCTCCATCATCAATCTTCATTTTGATATTCACAACTTCGGGAGTACCAAACTGTTTTTCATCTGAGATACCAGACGTGTCAACAATACAACAACAACAACAACAACAACAACTACGCCTTCATCCCAAAACAATTGGGGTCGGCGATATGAACCAACAAAGAAAATCATTCTGGGTCTTCCACATGAATCCTTCTCCTCCATTCATTTCTATCCAATGCCATGTCCTCGGTGAGGTTCAAAGCATTCATATCCTTTCCTATCACCTCCATCCATGTCTTCCTAGGCCTACCTAGATCTCTTTTAACTAATATATTTTCCCATTTCTCCATCCTTCTAACTTGAGCATCATTAGGCCTTCGTCGAATATGTCCAAACCACCGTAAACGATTCTCTCATCTTATTTTCAATGGGTGCAACGCCTACCTTCTTACGTATCTCCTCGTTCTGAATCTTATCTTTTATTGTATTTCCACACATCCATCTCAGCATACGCATCTCAGCTACACTCATTTTTTGAATATGATGTCTCTTGGCAGCCCAACATTCCGTACCATATAGTAAAGCAGGCCTAATAGTCGTCCTATAAAACTTTCCCTTCAACAGCAATGGCATTCTACGATCGCACAACACTCCAGTTGCACTCTTCCATTTCATTCACCCAACCTTTATCCTATGATTTACATCTCCATCAATTTCTCCATACTTTTGAATGATAGATCCCAAATATTTGAAAGAATCATCCACCGGTATTTCTTGCTCACCAAGCTTCACTACACTCCCATCTCTATTTCGTTGCTTACTAAATCGACATTCCATGTATTCTGTCTTACTCTTACTCAACTTAAAACCTCTTGTTTCCAATGTCTGTCTCCATAATTCTAACTTAGCATTAACCCCAGCGCTAGACTCATCAATCAAAACAATATCATCAGCAAACAACATACACCACGACACATTTTCTTGAATTGATCTCGTAAGCTCATCCATCACTATAGCAAATAGGAAAGGGCTTAAAGCAGATCCTTGATGTAACCCAACCGTTATAGGAAAATTGGTTGTCACCCCTCCACATGTGCGGACATTGGTTACTACTCCTTCATACATATCTTTAATTATACTAATGTACTTGAGAGAAACACCTTTCTTCATCATTGTCCACCAGAGAACGTCCCTAGGTACTCTATTGTAAGCCTTCTCCAAATCAATAAAAACCATATGCAAATCTTTGTTCCTCTCTCTATTTCTCTCAATAAGTTGTCTAAGAAAATGTATAGCTTCCATAGTAGATCTTTCAGGCATAAAACCAAATTGATTCTCCGATATCATGACAACCTTCCTCAACCTAGACTCAATCACCCTCTCCCAAAGTTTCATAGTATGACTCATGAGTTTTATACCACGATAGTTTGTGCAATCTTGTATATCACCCTTATTCTTATATAGAGGCACCAAAGTATTCTTCCTCCACTCATTAGGCATCTTATTTGTCCGCCAAATCTTGTTAAAAAGATTTGTCAACCATTTTAAACCTTTCTCTCCCAAGCATTTCCAAGCCTCGATAGGTATACCATCTGGGCCAACTGCCCTTCTTGATTTCATTTTCTTCAAAGCCTCTGCAATTTCTTTCTTTTGAATCTTGCGCATGAAGTCACGATTCATCTCATGAAAAGGAATGAAAAAGTCTCCAAGATCTTGAGCATGACTTTCATTAAATAGCTTATCAAAATAATCTTTCCATCTCTCCTTAATCTCCTCATCTTTGACTAAAACCCTTTGCGTTTCATCTTTGATACATCTAACCATACTCAGATCCCTCGATTTCCTATCTCTCATTTTTGCAATCCTATAAATATCCTTCTCACCCTCTTTGGTATCCAACTTGTCAAAAACCTCCTTATATACCTTATCCCTCGCGTTCCGAACTACTTTTTTAGCTTCCTTCTTTGCTATCATATACTTCTCCAAATTCTCATTATCACGACTTTTACTTAGATTTCTATAACACTCTCTTTTAACCTTAATAGCTAATTTGACATCCTCGTTCCACCACGATGTATCCTTACCTAGCGGTGCACCGCCTTTAGACTCACCCAATACCTCCTTAGCCACCTTTCTCATGCCACCCGCTATCTTATTCCACATAGATTCTGAATCCTCCTCGAGACACCAATCAACTTCCTTAACTACCCGCTCTACAAACATTCCTTGTTTAGCTCCTTTCAGTGCCCACCACTTAATTCTAGGATCTATCCTATGTCTATCCCTTTTGCAACATTGTCTAATTCTAAGATCTAAAATTAAGACTCTATGTTGTGTAGCTACACTTTCTCCCGGTATAACCTTACAATCGATGCAACAACCCCTATCTCTCTTTCTAAGTAGGAAAAAATCTATCTGACTCGTATTAACCCCACTTTTAAATGTTACTAGGTGAGACTCCCTCTTCCTAAACCAAGTGTTTGCTAAGATCATATCATAGGACAAACCAAAATCTAAAATCATTTCTCCACTATCGTTTCTTTCTCCTATACCGTAGCCTCCATGGATACTCTCAAATCCATCCCTACTAATGCCTACATGCCCATTAAGGTCACCGCCGATGAAAAGCCTTTCTCCATAAGATATCCCTTGTACTACTTCATCTAAATCTTCCCAAAATTGACGCTTAGTGGAATCATCTAAACCTACTTGAGGTGCATAAACACTAATAATATTAATAATATCCGAACCTAATACTAATTTAATAAGTAAAATCATATCACCCTTCCTACGAACCTCAACTACATTATCTATAAACTCACGACTCATAACAATCCCTACTCCATTCCTATTTATTCCTGTATACCAAATCTTATATCCCCAAGGTTCTATCACTTTTGCTTTCTCACCTACCCATTTGGTCTCTTGTAGACATAAAATATCAATCTTTCTCCTACACATAACATCTACTAACTCTATCAACTTACCAGTTAAAGACATGTCAACAATATTTAGAGAAAATTTTGATTGAGTTAGCAAATAGCCTCTAGAAGAATAAACAACTTCTATAGCAAGAAAGAATTTTAAAAACCCAAATCACTCATTTCAAAGTGTATTTTGAGAATTTTTTTAATGTTGTCAACTCCCTATTTATCACTTTCAGTGATGATCATGTCATCTACATAGAGAAGAAGGATGATAATACCTGCATCAGAGTTCTTAACAAACAAAGTTATATCAATAAGACAAGATTGAAAAACAAAATCAAGCATGACTAAATTTGTCATACCAAGTTTTTGAGGCTTGCTTAAGACCTATGTCACATGGGTGCGGGTGCGGGTGCGGGTGCGGGTGTGACATGGGTGCGGCGCAATTTCAAAAATATTGGACACAGGGACTCGGCTATATATGTATATATATATATATATATATATATATATATATATATATATATATATATATATATATATATATATATATATATATGTCACATGGGTGCGGGTGCGGGGATGCAGCACTTCCAAAAAACCCGGGTGCGGGGGTGCGGCAGGGGCAAAAATGTAAAAAAAATTTTATATATATATATATATATATATATATATATATATATAATTTTGAAGTTTTAACAGTAAACATTGTCATAAACTCATAATATGATTCATCATGCATGTAGTATATCAACCTAAATATCAAATTATCAATCAAATAAGTAAAGCAATTACATAAATCAACCTAAATATCAATCAAATAAGTATTGTATAAAAGAACTAAATCACATACCAAAGTATATCCTGATGAATTAATGGATGTTAATAATTTTCTTCTTCATCATCAAATGCATCATTAGAAGGAATACTGGGTTCAGCTAAATCCATGTTTGTTACGTTGAATTCATGTTCTCCCTCGAAGTCACACTCTTCTGGGTTTACATCCCAAAATTTGGATGTTCCTTGTCTGCGTTACAAACCCAATTTGAAAATGTTAAATATAATACAAGTATATTTAAATGAAAAACTAAGAAATAATCAAATAACTAAGAGAGCAAATTAGTACTTGTATTCATCATTGCTTCGCGAAAGTAATCGAAGATTTGAATGAACATATACTAAATCCTCTGCACGCTTGCTGGTGAGTTTGTTTCTCTTCATGTTGTGGATTTGAGAATATGTGCTCCAATTTCTTTCACAACAAGATGAACTAGCAGACTGCGATAGCAATCTTAATGCAAGACGTTGGAGAAGAGGTATTTCTGATCCAAATGTTGACCACCATGTGATAGGATCTATATTATCTTCTTCTCTCACGAATAATGTCGGTCCATATAATATCGAAGATGAAAATTTTTCAAACTCTTGTGTGACTTGATGTAGAAGATATGCTTATGGAAAAAGTCTTTTCATACACATATTTCTAGGTCTTGATAGCTCTGGTTCTAAATTTGGAAGGACACGACCAATACCACCAGCCCGCCACTTATTTGTATAATATTTTGGATTAAGAGAATGTGTCATGCAATGCAAAGGAGTGTTGCTTTTATACCATCTTCTGACTAAAATTGAATGAATATGATTAAAAAAATCTGAATCATCCAATGCAGGATTTTTTTCTTCATGCATGAAAACTATAACTTGTATTTTTTCAATCATATTATCCCACATTTCATAAACTCTGTAAAGCATGGGCTCATCCTTATTAACTTCTCTTAACATTTCCCAAATAGGTTGCGTAAATTTAAGGAAGTATACCACTCTGTCCCAAAACTCATCATCAAAAATGAATTTCTTAATTTCTTGAGTCTTCATATCATCATCAACACGATAGAATGTCCAATTTTCATCAGTCACCATGTTAATCAAAACATTCTTCACTCTTTTAATCATCTTCATCATCACAATGATGGACGCAAAACGTGTTTCAACGACCTTCAACAATTTCAAATCAGAATGCCTATTAAATATAGCATTAGCACGATGGTGGTTAACAACAAAATTCCTAATGCTTTTGACATTTCTTTCTAAATCTTCAATCCATGAACATAAAGCATATACTTGTGAATTTTCTTCTTCTTTGGGGTTGCATATGCTCTTTAGGGCTAGATTTAAGCTGTGTGCTACACAGGGAGTCCAAAAAATATGAGAGTACTCACTCTCCAAACTCAACGCTGCACTTTTACAAACTGGAGCGTTGTCTGTAATGATTTGTACCACTTTCTGATCACCCACTTCTTTTATCACTTCTATAAACAATCCCTTCAAATACTTTGCATTTTTATATTCCCCAGATGCATCAACTGCTTTCAAGAATATTGGACCACTAAGCGAACAAGCAATGAAATTGATTAATGGACGCTTTTGAATATTTGTCCATCCATCAGACACAATGGAAACTCCATTTTGCTCCCATGAATATTTTTTAATTTCTAGCAACCTCTCCATATTTGCCCTCTCTTCTGCAAGAAGTGTGGTTCGTATTTTTTCTGAACTTGGAGGCACATAACCACTCAAATTACAATTTGCCAAGGATGTTACTAAATCCTTCCAATAAGGATTTTTAGCCGCATTAAATGGGAGTGAACCAGAATAAAAATACCTCCCAACTTTTCTATCCAATTCTTCTCTTCCATATGTATTGAATGCTGCTTGTATCGTTCCTCTACCTCCTACATTGACTTTTCTTTTCTTTTTCAGCATCTTCTTGGTGGCTTGCAAATGGCACACTGACTGCATAAGAATCGGCCATTGCCTTTCTCTTCTCATATTCTTCTTGTATTGTCTTCGCATTGCCTCATCAACTTTTCTGCAAGCTGAAATGCCATGTCCTGGTATCTTCAACAAATGAGCCTCCACTCTTGTGTAAGACCCAACAAAATCTCTTTCGCAGAGCTTGCATCGAAATCTCTTGTTTCCACCACCTCCTTCTCCAGTTTTTGCAAGTTTATCTGCATGTACCCATAGTGGCCCCACATCATCAATCCCACTGCAACTATGAGCAAAACTAGCAGCAGAACTCACATGTTGGGATGAGGATGACACAAGTCCTTTCCCTTTATCCGTCATTTTTATCCTGAAAACACAAAAAAAAAATACATTAAAATTTTCAAATCAATTAGAAAACACAGGGAGAAGGGGGGGCTCAGCTCCTCCCCTGCCAACCCAACAAGAGAGCGAGAGCGAGGGGGGCTCGGCCCCTCCCTTGTCGACCCAAAAAAAAAAAAAAAACAGATGGGGGAGGGGCCCTGTCGACCCCCAAAAAAAAACAGATGGGGGAGGGGCTCGAGCCCCTCCCCTGTCGACCCAAAAAATAAAACAGATGGGGGAGGGGCTCGACACCTCTCCTGTCGACCCCAAAAAAAAAACAGATGGGGGAGGGGCTCGAGCCCCTCCACTGTCGACCCAAAAAAAAATAGATGGGGGAGGAGCTCAGCCCCTCCGCTGTCGTCCCAAAAAATAAAACAGATGGGGGAGGGGCTCGAGCCCCTCACCTGTAGACCCAAAAAAAAAAAAACAGATAGGGGAGGGGCTCGGCCCCTCCCCTGTCGACCCAAAAAATAAAACAGATGGGGGAGGGGCTCGGCCCCTCCCCTGTCGACCCAAAAAAAAAACAAATGGGGGAGGGGCTCAGCCCCTCCCCTGTCGACCCAAAAAAAGAGCCAGATGGGGGAGGGGCTCGACCCCTCCTGTGCCGAAAAATGAGGGAGCAGGGGGGGCTCAGCCCCTCCCCTGCCGACCCAACAAGAGACCGAGAGGGGGGGGGGGCTCGGCCCCTCCCCTGCCGACCCAAGAAGAGAGTGAGAGAGGGTACATACCTGCGAAAGGAGAGGAGGAGCCTGGGAGGCGGAGCCTGGGCGGCGGAGCTGGGGCGGCGATGGGAGAGAGCTCGAGCTCAGGGGGAGAGAGAGGAGAGATTAGGGAAAAAAAATTTTTTTGCCCTAATCCTCCTTTTCATCGGAGAAAAAAAAAATTTTATGCCCAAATAGTGGACAAAAATGACCCTGGGTGCTTTGACCGCACCCAGGGTCGTGTTGACCGCACCCGCACGCGCACCCACGTCGCGTCGCGTCGACGCGGGTGCGGCATCTATTTTGTCGAGTCCCTGTGACATATATATATATATATATATATATATATATATATATATATATATATATAATAAGACTCAGTCAAAGTTGTGCCTATTAGGGGACAGACTGTATTATATGACCGTGCACAGTCTGTGACTGTGCAGTTACACAGTTTGTGATTGTGCGCAGTCTCACCGTGCAGTTGTATAGTTTGGCTATATATATATCTTTTTTTTTTAGTTTTTTGCCTTAAAAAATAGACAAAAATAGACTCGGTCAAAGTTGACCGAGTCCAAAATGTGGACAGACTCGACCCCGATGCATTGACCGAGTCTGACACTTGGTTGATCGTGTCCGCACCCGTGTCGGAGCATGTCAACGCGGGTGCGTCGACACGTAGCCGAGTCCGTGTGACATAGCTTAAGACCATACAAAGCCTTATTTAAACGAATAACTTTTTCTTTAGGAATATTAATGTCAGGTGGTGGTTCCATATACACTTCTTCGGCTAAGCTTTCATTGAGAAATGCATTCTTGACATTCTTTTGATATATTTGCCATTTCATTACAAAGGCAAAAGCTACTAAGGTCCTAACTGTGGTCATTCTAGCGACTGGAGCAAAGGTCTCTTCATAGTCTATTCCATACTTTTGGGAATAGCCTTTGGCAACTAATCAGGCCTTAAACCTCTCAAGAGTGTCGTCACTCTTGGTTTTAACTTTATACACACATCGACAACATATAGGTTTTTTGCTTGGCGGAATATCTTGAATAGTCCAAGTATTTGCCTTTTCTAAGGCATTTAATTTCGTTGTCATTGCTTTGACCCATTTAGATTGTTCCTTTAGGGCAGCATAGTTAGAAAGCTCTATTTAGGAGTGAATTAAGACAATGTAGGCTTGATACTTCTGCGAAAAAGACTTATAGGACACAAATTTTTTGGAGATTTTTGACACTCTAGATGATCTTCTTGTTGGTATTTGTTCTTGTTCTTTAGTATATTTTTTGAGAGCACATGGTTATTCTGAATTACCCTGTCTAGAGTATTGAATACAATCTTGATTATCACGAAATGAGTTTGTACTAATTATGTCATTTTGATCTTCTTGAATTTCATTAATATCACCTTCATCAATCTTTGGAACTAAGTCCAATAAAAAAGAATACTCCTCTATTTCCTTACAGTTCTTACTCTAAAAAAAACTTTCTTTTTCCAAAAAAGATACATTTCTTGACACAATTTTTTAGTTTTAGGATCAAAACATCTATAGCCTTTTTGGTGATTTGCATATCTTAAAAAAATACAAGGAATAGTGCGAGGAGAGAGTTTGCCACTTTTGTCAAAAAAAACAAAACACTTGTATCAAAAAACTCTTAACCTAGAATAATCTTAAATTTCTTTTGAAAAGTTTTTCAACAGGAGATATATTGTTTAATGAAGAGGATGGCATTCGGTTAATAAGATAAACTGCAATTAAAGTGGTTTTAGCCCAAAAAAATCTTTGGTACTTGATGTGTAATAAGTAAAGTTCTTGTTGTTTCTATAATATGCCTATGCTTTCTTTTTGCTAAACTATTTTGTTGAGGGGTATAGGGACATGATCATTGATGTATAATACTATATAAATTCAAATATCTTTAAATTCTTTTGATAAAAACTCTCTCCCTGAATCAGTGCGAAAAATTAAAATATCATTCTTAAATTGATGCCGCACCTGAGTCGACACGCCCCGACACGGGTGCGGCTTCGGACTCAGCCCGGACTCGGTCAACGCCGAGTCGGACTCGGTCAACGAGTCAAGGCCGAGTATGTCCACATTTTGGACTCAGTCAACTTTGACCGAGTCCAAAAATGTCCATTTTTAAGACAAAAAACAAAAAAAAACATTTTTTATATATCTTTTTTTTAATATATAACCAGACTGTGCAATGCAGTTGCACAGCCACAGACTGTGCAACTGCAACTGCATAGTCACTGCACACAGTCTGTGACTTTGCACAGTCTGTGTGACTGTGCACAGTCTGCACAGTCACAGACTGCATTGCACAGACTGTGTGCACAGTCTGTGTGACTGTTTCACAACTTATGTAAAAATATGTATAAAACACAATAAAAGGTAACCCAACCATTTGAGGTAGCTAAATAAATGCTTTTCCAGTTTAAAAAAATACTAGTTTCACAAGTATTAGAAAAGCTAGCTTAAGAACTACCATAAAGAAATGGGAGTGCCAAATTGAAACTTTCGAAAAAATTAAGGTCATAGTTTTGGCTATTTAATTTACTGCAGACTTGAAGTTTACTATTACAAGTCAATTTAAATTATATCTGTACAATGATAATATCCTTTTATCTTATATAGTTTTGGCTACTTAATTTTAATTGTTTACTAGAATTATTGTTATATATATATAAATATAAATATAAATATAAATATAAATATAAATATAAATATAAATATAAATATAAATATAAATATAAATATAAATATATATATAGTCGAGTCCCCGTGTCCAAAATTTTTGAAATTACGCCGCACCCGTGTCGCACCCGCACCCGCACCCATGTGACATAGATTTTGACTAGATCATGAAATATTTGAAAATACGAGAAAGCTTCAGACTTGTGCTTAAGAAAATAGATCCAAGTATGTCATGTAAAGTCATCTACGAAAATTACATAATACATAAAACCACCTTCTAATATAACAGGTGTGGGTCCCCACACATCTGAATGTACTAACTCAAGTGGTCGAGAAAAAACAAAGGTTCTTTCTTGAAAAGGTAATCTCTTCATTTTACCAATAATACATTTTTCACATGTAAAGGTTTCAAAATTACAAAAAAAATCCATCTTTGGAGAAAACTGGATCTTGGATACACTAGGATGACCAAGTCTCTTGTGTCATAGATCCAAATCCATTTTCTGAACATTACCTAACTCACAATCACGATATGACCACTTTCCCAAATGACCAAGAGCAGTATGGCTCTGATACCATGTAACAAAATATGCAGAATTGTTGGAACAAAGTGCAAAAGCACATACAAGTCCAATAATAGACAAGGGCACGAAGGCACAATAAGCACAAAAGAACACAAGTCCACTATGGGACAATACAAAGAGCAACAACTAAAAAATAAATTCTTTATTGAATATATGCTTAGAAAAGCATAAGAATAATAGGGGGTGAAGACCCTTATTTATACACAACAAAAGCAAGGAACGAGTGAGACCCTTGAGAGCTCCCAACAGTGACATTTGTGGTCGTTGGGAGTCCCAATGACTATGGTTTGAAAAGAGTCAAAAGACCATAGAGCCCCCATTGGTCTCCCTTAATTACATTAAAAAAGGAAAAAAATAAAAATAAGAAGGAAAAATACTATTTTAATAAACAGTATTTATATACATTTGAAAAGACAGAAATGCCTTTATAGGGCATTTAACTATTACAAGGCAAAAAATAATATATATGAATATATGTATACATACATACCTATGTCACATGGGTGCGGGTGCGGCTATATATATATATATATATATATATATATATATATATATATATATATATATATAATGTCCAAAAGTTGGACATAAATGACCTTGGGTGCATTGACTGCACCCAAGGTCAGGTTGACCGCATTGGGTGCGGGTGCGGCACCTAGTTGGAGAATCCGTGTGACATATAGGGCAAAAAAAATTTTCTTGGCAATTTTTTTAAGTCCGAAAATTGGACCAAAATGACCCTGGGTGTGTTGACCACACCCAGGGTCGGGTTGACCGCACCCGGTGCCGCACCCGCTTCACGTCGACGCGGGTGCGGCACCCTGCTAGCCGAATCCCTGTGACATAGATACATACGTATATATACACACATACATATATTTTAACATATATACCCACCCGCACCCCTCGCCCAAGTTTTTTTAAAGTGCCGCGTCGTCGCACCCACACCCGTACCCGCACCTATGTGACATAGCTCATAACAAAGAGAACTTAGAAATGTATAAAGTACAAAAAATTCAAGTCTCCTAAGCTGATAGAAACCATTTTCTACTTGAAGAAAAATTGAGTAAACAATGCACACCGCATGCATTTCATTGGCCGTTGATGAGCATTTATAATCATTAAAGAAAATGCAGTCAAATATTCCTCCAATAGGCACATAAATGATGCCCATGCAATGTTAAATCAGGCCGGAACCAATGTTCTTAAAATTCCACTTCAAAGACACCTTTTACTCCTCACTACAAAAGCAATCACTACAACACTCTCAAGCAGACCTCAAAAAATAAGTGCCTAGAGCATTTTCAGAGAAACATAAGCTTTGTGGAGCAGTGTGTTTAGAACACAAAGCACATGCTTCATATGCAAGAGGGTCAATTGCTTGGACCATGCAAATTTTATGCCCTTAATGCCCAAATACCCTGGACTAGGACTTTAAGGGCAACATAACTGGAACAAAGGGAACAAAGGAATCCTAAAGGAGAGAAGTTCGGGAGCCTATGATGCATGGGTCTCTCTCACGGGAGCCAATGATGCATTTTTATATTTTAAGACATAAAAATGGTAATTTTCCATTTTTACTGTTTTTATTGATGTCTAATTTTTCAATTTTTTGGAAAATCTTAAAAAGGGCAGAAGAACAATGAATGATATGACGGTTTTAGAAACTTGGCATAGTTTAGAAATTTATTGCTGCAATTTTCCAAAAATGCCTTACAAAAAAGGAAATAAGAACATAAAAAATACTTTAGATCTCAATCCTATTCTTACATGTTAGTGAATTATTTTTCTTCTTTTGGCTGATGTTCGCAATTTTACTTTTGCTATCACTTCATATGGTTTAACTGAGATTACTGAATACCTACATACACACATCACATACATGCATGCATGCTTGCATACATACATAGTAGTAACCTTACTAATATATATATATATATGATCCAATTCAATATTTAACAAATTAATCTTTCTCCAAATTCTGACCCAGTTCACAGTCTACAACACTGGTTTCATGTAGCCCAGAGCAAGCAGACATCTGCGCATGTTGGTTGTATGTGTGCTATGTTCAGAAGCAATACATGTAGATACAACTACAGATCTTCCTAAATCAAAGTATGAGATTCTGCAAGGAATTTCTTGGCAGATCTAACCTGCTTTCTGACTCGATCAACAATTTCTTCATTTGGCAAAGGCATATATGGATCACCTGGTGTCAATACAGCTCTGCAAAGCAGTATAAAGAACACTAGTTAAAGAGGAGCTAAAACAAATACAGCAAGAGGTAGGTTGGTCGATATTCATGATTGTCATAGTTAAATAATAGTGCAATACTAACCAATTCGAATTTCAATTCATAATATAGGAATGCCAAGAAAAGGTTCACCACTGAAGCATATAAATCAGTACATTAGATCCTCGGATCCCAAATTATTTTAACTTATGCTTCATCTACTATCTATAAGGGATAACTTGAGAATATCCCTCTCAAAAGATGAAATCATCAAACAGCAACACCATTTAGAACACTTAATCAAAATTTTCTTATCGGCATTTGACCCTTTCTTTAGCCTATTGCCTTTTCCCTTCCTAGTCTTACATGGTTGCCATTTTAGATGAAAGAGAAGTTGCATCTCCATATGGTACTACCTGAAAAGTCAGCATAAAATATGGATGTCCTGAAAAAAATTCAACATCCCATGGTCGTGTTGACCAATAAATGCACATGCAAATTCTGCATAATCTACCATCCAAGAAGCTGAAGTTATCATTATTAAAATTCACATAAATCATTGTAAAGCAGCGACATGAAGACTCCGAAATGAATGTATGATTATAATATGAATCCATAATTCATTTCATTCAAATCAAACAGCAATTGCCAAATTATTCTGCAATTCAAGATGATGTTCCCATTCAAGGAATTCTATGAGCTTCATGATCCAAAAATCCCAGGCCATTGTAGGCATTCTTTCATATTCAATTTGAAAAGCCAAAAAACTTACCAGCACAACCTAAAAATAACCATAGAAATGGTTGAATTTAGGTGAAAATGGTGTGTGTTTAAACCCTTTAGAAAGTTGATCATGCAGCAATTCCAACCACTCAGATACCATATCTCATCCATGCTTGATCAGTACTATAAACAATTGCTACGGCAGTCCACAACTAGGAAAGAGGGGAATTTGGGTATTGACCCCAATATCCCTTGGTTAGTTCAGAATTCTAACCGCATCCCCATATTCAACCCACAATCAGTTAATTTTCACAAGCAATTGCAAAATAATTGCTGATATTACCTTTATATGCACTTATGGTATCCATACACCAGAAATGTCCCATTAAATTAGTGGAAAGTATGTCACCAAATAAGGGACAAGATGTAAAGCATGCACATGCCTTGTAAGGAAAAAGGCCAAACCAGACACAAATTTCCAACTATTTTACAATATGAAAACCTTGTTAGTGGTAAGAACATAATTCAAATCACTTCAACTTGTGTATTCTTCCCATGTAATGAGGGCTTCCTGGCTGATCTTGCCAAAACATCCAAATGAATTGGATCTAATAATTATAAACCTTGGGGCAATGCTGAAACAGAAATACTTGTTTTAAGAATTTTACTTTTAAAGGACAAAGAACGATAATTGTTAATATATATATATCCATAGATTCCATACGTATATATACATATCTATATATATATAAATTTCTGTAATTCTGATGTTCTGCCCGATAGGGGTATTTTGGTCTTTTCACTTGTACAATAAGTTGTTTATTAGAAACCACTTATTTTTTATTTTTTACTTTTTTTTCTTTTTTACTTTTTCCTTTTTGAGGTACCTTGGGGACCCCACTATTGGAGTCGTTGGCGCCCCCAACGGTCATAAATATGACAGTTGGGAGCTCCCCAACGACTCCAAGTGTGGGGAGCTCCCAAGGGCTCCCTCTCCTTTTTCTTGTATATATATAGGGGTGTCCCCCCTTCATTTGTAAGTAGTTCTCTCTCTCTCTCATTCTCAATAATATTTATGTTTTTTGCCTTTTGACATTATCCCTTTGTGGATTTATGTGTGTGCACTTAAAGTGCTTATTTACTTTCTTTGTTTCTTGTCCATTGTTAGACTTGTAAGTGTTCTACACTCAATATTTGTATTTTCACTTAGTTCATAACATGGTATCAGAGCCATTTGGGTTCTCTTGATCTTGAAAGTCTTTTTTGTGGTATTTAAAGCAGAGTTACCGGAAATGCCTAGGCGTATGGGGAAGCGTGCTTCCCCGATACGCGCTTCGGAAGCGCAAAACGCTGCACTTCCGAAGCGCGTGGGGAAGTGCCCCCCACGCTTCCCCCTAGCTTCCCCATTTTCATTTTTTTCGCTTCCCCCTCGCTTCCTAGATCGCTTCCGAGACGGTTCATAATTTTCTTTTAAGTGGTCCCACGCTTCCTAAATTTTTTGAAGTGCCTCGCTTCCCGCTCCCGCTTCCTCAACTGGTAACTCTGATTTAAAGATCGTGACAAAGGTACTATCACTCTCCTCTTCTCAATCTTCCTATTATCGACATGGAGCAGGGTGGAGCTCTCCTTTAAGCTTGATGGATCAAATTACTTGATGTGGGCATCGGCTATGGAGAATCACCTTAGAGGGAAGAAACTTTGGGGCTTTGTGATAGGGACCTCTCTTGAACCATCATTGAAGCTCATCAAAATCGAAAGTGTTGAAAAAGCTTTCATTTGGGAGGATCACCTTAAAACCATTCATGATCATCAAGTAAAGGTAAAAGATTGAGAAAGTAATCACGCTAAGATTTTGGAATGGTTTATGAATAATGTTGACAAAAGAATTTGTGCCAACATTGCTAAGTTTAGAAGAACTGATGAAGCTTGGTTCTTCCTTAAGGGTATGTATACCCAAAAGGATATTGCTAGACAATATTTTTGTCAAGATAAAATTAGATTCACTAAGTAAGGGGACATGTGTGTCCGTGATTATTTTAACACTTTGTCCCCTATTTGGGATGAATTAGCTCTTTTTGAGCTTAAATGGGTGGCTCCCGAATACATTGAAATGAGAAGATAGCAAGTTGAAAAAGAACACTTTTTTCAATTCCTTCATCGTCTAAGACCGGAATTTGAACAAGTGAGAGCATCTCTTCTTTATAGGAGCAAGGCTATGCCTATTGAAGATGCTTTTGCCGAAGTATGCCAAGAAGAAACTCGTCTTAACATGACTCATAAGAATGATGATATTTTGACCGTTACTAGGCCGAGTTTCAATGTAAAAACCTATAAGCCACCTCACTTTGCAAAAACTAATAACTATGGAAATGGACCAAACTATAATAATGGTTATAGGAAGGGTGTCACTTGCCATTATTGTAATGAACCGAAACATACTAGACCGGTGTGTCCTAAGCTTAAGGGTAAAGTTGCTTCCGTTGGTGAAATTATACCGAAGAAAGAAGCAAATAAAAATGGAGGAGATATTAAAGATACACTTAATCAAATATCGGAGGCACATCAACAACTTCTCAAATCATCTTTAACTTCGGGTGCCGTCATTACATCGTCCTCATCTCCTCCAGGTATGTGGATTCTTGACTCTGATGCCTCTTTTCATATGACACCGCATAAGAATGTTCTTTCTAAAGTTTATTCCAATCCTTCCTCCTTTTATGTTTCAACAGACGATGAAACTTCTTTGAAAATAGAAAGTATTGGAATACTTGATTTAAAACATTCTCAAAATTTTCTAGTTCCAAAAGTAAGGGTGGTTCCAAAAATAAATTTAAATCTATTTTTTGTCTCTCAAATTTTCGATCATGGTTGCAAAGTTTCTTTCTCACCTAAAGATTGCACCGTGCAGGATCTCCAGTCAGGAAAGCTGATTGGGCAAGGCCATAGGAGAGGCATCTTTATTTTATAGATTTTTTGTCTCTTCCACCCAAGTCATTTTATAATGTTGTAAATGACAAAAGTATTGATGTTTGGCATAAGAGACTTAGCCACCCTAGCATTTCAAAGATGTCTCTTTTCTCTATTTTGGAAAATACATATAATGAAAAAGACATAGCTTGTAAAAAATGCATTTTTAGAAAAATGAAAGCAATTTCATTTCCCTAAAGAACTTTTGTGTCTATACGACCTTTTGAATTACTTCATTCGGATGTATGGGGTGCCTCACCTATCATATCAAAAGGAGGTTTATCATATTATGTGATTTTTGTTGATGATTTCACTAGATACACATGGGTTTATTTTCTAAATCATAAATCCGATGTGTTCTCTTTCTTTAAAGAATTTCATAATGATTAAGATTCAATTCTTAAGCAATCTTTCTATTCTAAGATCGGATTCAGGAGGAGAATATATGTCTAATGATTTTTAAAATTACTTAAAACAAAATAAAATTTGTCATCAAAAGTCTTGTCCTAGAACTCCGCAACAAAATGGCTTAGCAGAAAGAAAACATAGACATATAATAGAAACCACTAAGACTCTTTTAATTTCCAAGAATATTCCAAAAAAAATTTTTGGGCCGAAGTCGTTCTAACTTCAACTTAATTAATAGAATTCCTTCAATTTCATTAAGCAATGTTTCTCTATTTGGAAAACTTTTTAAAATGACTCAGGATTTCAAAAGACTAAGAATCTTTGGTTGTAGGTGTTATGTTCTTACTCATAAAAATCATAAACTTTCTCCAAAAGTCATTGAGCATGTTTTCTTAGGCTATGGAGAAAATAAAAAAGGATACCGATGTTTTGACCCAATAAATAACAAACTTTATATTTTGAGGGATGTTACTTTTCTTGAAAATGAAAATGGGTTTGAGAGTAAAGAATCAAGAGAAAACATTGATATTCATTTCTATTTGATTTATTACCAAGAAATGATAAGTCCAACCCTATTGAGGTTTTTGAGCTTTCGACAATGGTTATAATAATAATGAACATTCTCTTGACGATAAGGATAATAGTCAATATGAGAATTTGAATGAACATATATCAAGTAATACACATGTATAATAGATGGGGAGAAGGTAATCATCCATGCGCTCTTGACAAATTCTCTCAAATCATATCTTTAGAAGAGTCTCAACCTAGAAAATCAAATCACATTACTAATGCACCAAGTAGATTTGTATCCTATGACTCATTTTCTCCAAATTTTAGAGCATGCTTAATAACCCTTCACTCTTACTATGAACCATCTCATTATAATGATGCCAAACAATATCCTCATTAGAATGAATCTATAGAATTTGAGCTTAATATTCTTAAGAAAGCCAACACATGGGAAATAGTTAATCCTCCCTTAAGTAAAAAACCTATAAGATGTAGATGGGTGTTTAAAGTAAAACCAAAAGTGATGGGTTATTAGAAAGATATAAGGCAAGGTTAGTTGCCAAAGGGTATGCTCAAGAATATGAAATAGATTATGATGAAATCTTTGCCCCGATTGCTCGAATGACAAGTGTTTGAGCTCTTATTGCCATTACATCTATTGAAAAATGGTCTATTTATCAATTAGATGTTAAAAATGATTTTCTAAATGGTGATCTTGGTGAGAAAGTTTACATAAAACCCCCTCCTAGGGTGAATTTAAATGAAAAAGTTTTAAAATTTAAAAAGGCATTGTATGGTCTTAAACAAACTCCTAAGGCTTGGTATGACAAATTCAATAATGTATTAATTAATTTGAGATTTATCTTTTGTTATACTGACACTGCTCTCTTTGTCAAGAAAACAGGTGACACTATTGTGATTCTCCTTCTATATGTTGATGATATGATCATCATAGGAAACGACAAAAGAGTGAATAAAATTAAAACAATTTTAAAGAAAACTTTTGATATGTTCGACTTGGGTTTCTTGAGATATTTTTTAGGCATTAAAGTGGCCTACTCACATAGAGGATACATTCTCTTTAAAAAAAAATTAGCTACTGATATTTGTGCTAAGTCGGGGATCTAAGATGAAAAGAAGGTGGAGATTCCAGAAGTTATAAATGCAAAATTAAGACTTGAAGATAGTGTTCTACTTGAAGATCATACTTCATATCGACAATTAATTAGATCTCTTACTTATCTCTCTATCACCCGACCTGATATTGCTCATGTTGTTCATGCGACAAGCTAGTTTTAGCATGCCCCTACCACTGTGCACATGGTAGCAGTAAAGAGGATTGTGCGATATATTAAAAGCATCATTTCAAAAGGGCTTTTCTTATCCTATTTCTCATCTTTTGATTTAATTGCTTATACTGATGTTGATTGAGTAGGTAATCCCAATGATAGAACCTCAACTAATGGTTTTTGTATTTTTTTAGGAGATTCACTAATTTCCTGAACGTGCAAAAAACAACAAAAGGTATCTCTATCTTCAACCGAAGTCGAATATCGTGCCATGGCTACTACAACAATGGAGATTGTGTGGCTTAAAAGTCTTCTCAGTGATATGGGTATCAACATCTCAACTCCATCGAAAATGTGTTGTAACAATAAAAGTGCAATCTCCATTGCAAACAATCATACCTTCCATGAGCACACTAAACATATTGAGATGGATTGTCATTATGTTTGTGATGAATATTTAAGAGGAACTATCACTTTGTCATATATCACTTCGGAGTATCAGTTGGCCAACTTCTTCACCAAAGCTCTTCCTACTACTCGCTTTCTTTTTCTTCTTAGCAAACTTTCGGTTCTTTCCCCGTAAAGTTTGAGGAGTGTTTATATATATATATATATATATATATATATATATATATATATATATATATATATAATTTTGATGTATTGCCCATTAGGGGTATTTTGGTATTTTCACTTGTACAATAAATTGTTTATTAGAAACAACTTATTTTTTATTTTCTTTTTCTTTTTCTTTTTTCTTTTTGAGGTACCTTGGGGACCCCACCATTGGAATCGTTGTGGCCCCCAACGGTCATAAATATGACCGTTGGGAGCTCCCCAACGACTCCAAGTGTGGGGAGCTCCCAAGGGCTTCCTCTCCTTTTTCTTGTATATATATAGGGGTGTCCCCCCTTCATTTGTAAGTAGTTCTCTCTCTCAATAATATTTATGTTTTTTGCCTTTTGGCATTATCCCTTTGTGGATTTATGTGTGCACTTAAAGTGCTTATTTACTCTTTTTGTTTCTTGTACATTGTTGGACTTGTAAGTGTTCTACACTCAATGTTTGTGTTTTCGCTTACTTCATTACAATAATTACCAAAAAACTAGAATAACATAGATTATATAGAAACTTTCCTGCATGATAAGTTTCTTATGGTGTCCAACTTTTCTTTAAATTGGTTTCCTTGATTTGCCAATTAAATGAACATCAATAACTTATATAAGTAAATGGTACAAATGTATATTCAATGATTCTTCACATTATTTTCATGACTGAGTTGAACATAATCCACTCCTAAGTCAGATTTTGTTATTAGATAGTATATACTCAGAAGGCAAGCCTGAGAGAGAGAGAGAGAGCAAAAAGGTGTAACTGTAAAACCATCAGACCACAAACCTAAAATTGAATCAACAGAGAAGCATCCTTACTGGATTAGTGAACCTTGTCCTTCAATGTAATAATCTTCAGGAGAAGTAAGTGCTAGGTCAGCAAAACAAGAAAAATCTGCATCTGGGGTGTAAAGGAGATTATCCAATCCAACCGCTTTTCTCAGTTGCCTAACGGAGAGACAAAATACATTTATTAACTAGCTCAAGCAAGAAGAGGACAATAAAACCAAAGACAGGCTAATCAAAGTAATGTACAACAAAACATGAGCACATGAGTGCAAATGAAGAGACTGATTTTGATACCCAAGGCTTCGATATATTTAGAAATCGAGAAATATCTGCCACAGTCAATACTTGAAGGTACAATATTTGTTATTAATGATTTTTAATGCTTAGGATATGACAACTGGAATATGACCTTGATCTTTCCAGATCTTGAAGCTCTGTAACCCAACCATTATATCTAAGTTGAACAGTAATCACTGGCACTCCTACTAGCTTGTAGATATTGTCAAAAGCCTCCCATTCTCTCCACTTTGCTGGGAGTAATTTCTTTATGCCAGGAACATCGCAAGCTGCAAGGAGCTCATGGAAATAAGTTAGCTCCTGGTGCTTCCCCAGTAACACAAGCAAAATCTAGATGTTTGATAACAAACCTGCAACATATGCATCTGCTTTCACTGTTTGCTTACTTGTAGCCTGAATGCATAGAAAACTGAATTTAAGCACGATATTGTTCCTTCACAACTCTGAAATAGAATTATGTAACCATGCAGATGCTCAGGAATATCATAAATAGTGTACACTAGTTTATTTAGAAAACTCCATCTAGTCCCAATCAATAGGAAACATGGTTCAAAAGGATTTGAAAAGATGAACAGAAATAAAAGTCATCAAACAAGTCCGTCAGACCTGGAGAAGAATACAGAAATATAAACTCAATTCACAATAGATGCTTCATGATTTTTATCGGTTTGCTTGGTCAGACCTCAGTGTTGGCCATACATATCATGGATAGTCAAAAGGCTTATCCTTCATTTTGATTTACACAAATTTAGGCTAAATTAGGTGTGACATAGAATACTCAGAACAGTTTGAGTACAGGGTGAAATAACTTAAATAAAGAAAAAGGAAAAAAACATGGCCGTAAAAGTTCATGCATACCAACGAAAATATGCACACAAATGAAATTTTCATAATCAGATTTTGAGAAATATGTCACTCTCCAATTGAATTAGTTTGACAAAGCATTGGTTTGTAGGGGGGGTTGGGATGGTGTTGGCAGGGAGGAATAAACAAGGGATATACCTTTGACATTGCAAGGCCTGTAACATATGCTTCACCATCAGTGGATTTATCATAACATATCTCTCTACATCCCCATCGAAGATGGAACCTACAGGAGAGGAAAAACATTAGACAAGGGTACCAAAAAACATACATTAAAGTAGCACCAAAATGATGACATATGACAAAAGATTTCCCTACCTGCCTCCCTTATTAATTATATACTTTTGTATGGGACCACTCAAGAAGTTATCAGGAGAACCCTTCAACATGCGCAGCAAGGAAGCCTCCGTTTTAGTGGCAAAGAAGCCAAAAACAGTGAGCATACAACGGGCACTAATATTATCACAATTAATAAATCCGAGGGCATAAGCAACAGGATCCCACATTCTTTGGATACTTAAGCGGGTACCACCTTTGGACAAAAACCAGTCGGAGAAACTAATCTGAAAGTGTAAGCAACAATAAAAGAGTTAATAATATGATAATGTACAAAAACAAACAAACAAATAAATTAAAAGTGGATGCATGAGATGAAGCAAATTAGTTTGTCAGATTTCAAACATTTACCACCAACCAATACACTGTAAAATAAACTAAGCATCCAACGATCAAACTGGCTGAAGAGAAATACAATCTACTGAAAGCAAAAATTAAACAAGTGCTACTTTAACTTCCAGGCAGCATGTGTAAACCTATGTCACACGGATTCTTTAAAAGGGACGCCGCACCCACATCGATGCGATGCAACGAGGGTGAGGCATTCATTAAAATTTGCTGCACCAGGTGCGGTCAACCCGCACATAGGGTTATATTTGACCAAAATAGACTCGGTCAACTTTGACAGAGTCTATTTTGGTCAAATTTAAAAAAAAGGGTTTGGGGGGGGGGGGGGGGTGTTAGGGTATAATCCCCCCCCCCTTCCCCTCCTCGGCTCCGACTCCTCTCCTCTCCTCTTCCAACGGCGGCAACAACGATAACAAAGGGACCCCTCCTCTCCTTTTCTGATGGTGACGACGAAGGACCTCCTCCTCTCTTCCTCCTCCTTTGATGGCGGCGGCGATGGCGACGACGAAGGTGGCTTAGGTACATCTCTCTCTTTGTTCCTCCTTCTCCTCCTCTCTTTCTTTTTCTTCCTTTTGCTCCTCCTTTTGTCTTTCTTCTTCCTTCTCCTCCTCCTCCTTTTGTCTTTCTTCTTCTTCCTCCTCATCCCCTCATTAGCATAAGGGTCAAACCCAGGCTTGCTGGGTTTGGCTCCTGAGTTTGATTCTGCTGAAGCCAGACCTGGGTTTGGTTATATATATACCCTCCCCACACCCAAGTTTTTTAAGCTGTTGCATTGCCACATCCATACCCGCACCTATGTCACGTAGGTGTAAACACATACATCTTTAAACTATGTTTCTGTCAAGAAGAAAATTTTCTGCCCAGGAATGAATGTTTGCCCTGGGAAATTGTACTTTTTGGTATGTTTGCAAGGGTTGCTTTCTTAAAAATGCAGAATGATTGCAAAGAACCATTACATATAAAATACAAATATGAACAGAGTTCTGGGGCTAGTACTCAATGTCTTCAATTTTCTTTAACTGCAAGTGAAAGACTGAGCCATTTATTTAGAAAAAACCCATAGCTTAACAGTTATCAAGAGCCAGCACTATAGACATCAGTTAGAAACCTATTCATCCAATTCAAATTCATAATACATGAGAATTACAGTATATCTTAATCTTGGATTCTCATATGGACACTCACTCATGCACGCACACATAGCACAGAAAGTGCCAGTTGTCTGGAACAAGTACATTATTGATAAGAAGAATGAAAGTAATTATAATCCATGAAAGTTTATGGAAGCACATTTCAGCTCAGAGCTACCTAAATATTCTGCTGCTAGATAAATGAATAAGGGATATTTTTTAATTTTACATGATAGTATACATGTAAGACTTATTCACTATTTTTGACTAATTTCATATTATTATTAAGCAGGGGCAGTATTGTAATTTAAGATATAAAACCAGCATCTCCATTGCTAAGGGAAAGTATGGAATTTATATTTTAACAGAGGCTCCTATGAAGAATCACCATCTACTTCCATCAGATGTTTAGAGTCTTGAAGTCCTAGTCAAGTTTACCTTAAAAAATCCTTAGAAGTGCTGTAAGATCGTCAGTTGTCTTTTGTTCATGATGGTGTTTTCAGTTCATTTCAAAGTTGCAGAGTATTTAAGAATCACCTTTTACCTTTTAAAGAAAAATTAAATGAACAAGACTTTCCTTTTTCATACTGTTCATTTTGTTGTGTTGAGAGTGAATCCTTCCAAGTGTTTTTGTATTTAATTCTTGAAATTATTTGCCTTTTATTGATTATTATTCACGGCATGCTTGAATTTTCTTTATGAGACAAAAAATGTACTCCAAAAGCTCAAATACAACAACAACAACAACAACAACTATGCCTTCATCCCAAAACAATTGGGGTCGGCGATATGAACCAAAAAAGAAAATCATTCTGGGTCTTCCACATGAATCCTTCTCCTCCAATCATTTCTATCCAATGCCATGTCCTCGGTGAGGTTCAAAGCATTCATATCATTTCCTATCATCTTCATCCAAGCCTTCCTAGGCCTACCCCGACCTCTTTTAACTAATATATTTTCCCATTTCTCCATCCTTCTAACTGAAGCATCATTAGGCCTTCGCCGAATATGTCCAAACCACCGTAAACGATTCTCTCTCGTCTTATTTTCAATAGGTGCAACGCCTACCTTCTTACGTATCTCCTCATTCTGAATCTTATCTTTTATTGTATTTCCACACATCCATCTAAGCATACGCATCTGTAATGAAATATGCGGAAAAACTAAGAGTGCATTAAGCACTTACAACATTCACTAATGAACAAACAAAAAGGGCTAACACCCAAACCCACAAGAGACAACACAACATAAAAATATAAATGTCTCTTATTGAAAAAGAGAGAGAGCTCTCCAGAGTGAAGAATACAAGAGGGGTTCACCCCTATATATACACAAATGAAGGAGAGGGTGGATGGCCATAAGGCCTTAAAAGGAGAGCCACCTAGGGGCTCCCCATGTAGTCGTTGGGAGCCCCCAACGGTCACAAATGTGACCGTTGGGGGCCCCATCGACTCCATGGTGGGGCCCCTTTTGTGTGAGCAAAAAACATAAAAACAAAAAATATAAATTACAAAAAAATAAAAGGGAAAATAAAAAAAGAAGAATAACAAGTACCCCTATCGGGTACTTGTGAAATGACTAAAATACCCCTATCGGGTATTTTAGACAATTACATATATATATATAAACATATATATATATGAATTACATGTATTTTAACACCCTCCCTCAAGCTTTACGGGGATATAACCGAAAGCTTGTTAAGGAGAAACAAAAAACGAGGAGCAGCAAGGGCCTTAGTGAAGAAGTCCGCCAACTGATACTCAGATGTGACGTAAGGTAGTGCTATGGTTCCTCTTAGGTATTCATCACGTACGTAATGGCAGTCCATCTCAATATGCTTAGTACGCTCATGGAAGGTGTGATTGCTTGCAATATAGATTGCGCTTTTGTTGTCACAACACATCTTCGAAGGAGTGGAGATGACAATGCCCATATCATTGAGGAGACTTCTTAACCACACAAGTTCCATGGTTGTAGTGGCCATAGCACGATATTCCGCTTCCGTTGAGAACAAGGATACTTTGTGCTGCTTCTTGCATCTCCAAGAAATCATAGAGTCACCTAAGAAAACACAAAATCCCGTAGTTGAGACTCGATCATTGGGATTTCCTCCCCAATCAGCATCAGTATAAGCAATTAAATCAAGTGACGAGGCAGAGGAAAGAAAAACTCTCTTAGTTATGGTGTTTTTGATATATCTAACGATCCTTAAGACTGCACTCATGTGCACGGTTGTAAGAGCATGTTGAAACTGACTGACAGAGTCGACGGCATGAGCTATGTCTGGCCGAGTGATGGATAAGTAGGTTAGAGACCCAACAAGTTGCCGGTAGGGAGTAGGATCCTCGAGAGGTGTTCTATCTTCCAACCTTAATTTTGCATTGATGACTTCTGGGGTTTTTGTCTTCTTATCATCGGAGATACCAGATTTTGAACAGATGTCAGCAGCAAGTTTCATCTGAGAGAGAATGTACCCTCGAGGAGAGTACGCTACTTCAATCCCTAAAAAATATCTTAAGAAACCAAGGTCAGACATGTCAAAATTTTCTTTCAAAACCTTCTTAATATCATTAATGCCTTGCTCATCACTTCCAGTGATGATCATATCATCAACATAAAGTAGTAAAATAACTACTGAAGACCCTGCACTTTTCACAAACAAAGCAGTGTCAGTATAACATGAACGAAAATTCAAACTTATCATTACATTACTAAATCTATCATGCCAAGCCTTTGGGGCTTGTTTTAAACCATATAATGTCTTCTTAAGTTTGAGAATTTTATCTTTACCAATACACACTCCTGGTGGAGGATCCATATAAACTTCTTCATTTAATTCGCCATTTAGGAAAGCATTCTTAACATCTAGTTGATAGATAGGCCATTTTTTGACTGATGTCACGACGATAAGAGTCCTAACACTGGTCATCCTAGCTACGGGTGCAAAAGTTTCTTCATAATCTATACCGTATTCATGAGCATATCATTTTGCTACTAATCGGGCTTTATAGCGTTTTAATGAACCATCACTTTTAGTTTTAATTTTGAAGACCCATCTATATCCAATCGATCTCTTTCTAGTGGGTAATGAAGTTATTTCCCAAGTTTTTGCCTTTTCAAGGGCACTAAGTTCTAAGTCCATGGCTTCAACCCATTGGGGAATGTTTTTGGCTTCATTATAATGTGAAGGTTCATGAAATGAGTGTAATGCAATTAGACATGCTCTATATCTTGGAGTTACAGACTCATAGGAAACAAACCTATTAGGAGGATTGGAGATTCGGTCGGATCTCCTTAAAGAAGTTTCTTCTATATTGGATCCTTGAGAGTATTTTTCTAAGGCGCTCATTTGAGCTTGTTGACCACGCTTAACATAGGTTTGGATTGGTCTATCACTTTCATCTTCAATATTGTCAAGAGGAACATCCTCTAGGTCATTCAACGACTCATTAGAGATTTCCTCTTCTCGAGGAGTCTCATCTTCTTGGGAAAGAAGATCAAATAAGAAAGCATATTCACTTTCGTCAATATCTTTTGTTTTCATAAAACCATTTTCATTTTCCAAAAAGGTTACATCTTTGGATACATAGAGTTTGTTATTTTTCAAGTCAAAACATCTAAAGCCCTTTTGATTTTCTCCATATCCTAAGAAAACACATTCAATAGCTTTAGGAGATAATTTGTCTCTTTTATGAGTAAGGACAAAACATTTACACCCGAAAATTCTTAATCTATTGAAATCGGGTGTTCTTTCAAATAGTTTTTCATATGGAGATGTATTTTGTAAGGATGAAGATATCATTCTATTTATTAAGTAAGTTGAGGTTAAGGCCGCTTCGGCCCAAAAACTCTTTGGAATTTCTTTAGAAATAAGGAGTGACCTAGTGGTTTCCATGATGTGTCTATGCTTTCTTTCGGCTAAACCATTTTTTTGAGGAGTCCTAGGATACGATCTTTGATGACAAATTCCATTTATTTTTAAATAATTTTGAAATTCATTTGATAGATATTCTCCACCTGAATCGGATCTAAGAGTAGAGATATTACTTGAAAATTGATTTTTGACTATCATATGAAATTTCTTGAAGAAGTCAAAGACTTCGGATTTTAAATTGAGAAAGTAGATCCACACATATCTAGTGTAGTCATCAATGAAAGTAACGTAATAGGAGTATCCTCCTTTAGACATGACCGGAGAAGGACCCCAAATGTCGGAATGGACTAACTCAAAAGGTCTTTTGGACACAAAGGTTCGATTTGGAAACGGGGTGGATTTCATTTTGCCAAAAATACAACTCTTGCAAACAAAATGTTTCTCATTACAAAATTGCTTTCCAAATGGAAAGGAGTACATTTTTGAGAAACTTGGATGTCCAAGTCTTTGATGCCAAATTTCAATATTTTTATCTTGGACATGGTTACAAAAAGAGTTGGTGGGAAGTTTCAAGTTGCTCATGTAATAGAGATCTCCCCTCCTATGGCCTTGCCCAATCTGCTTCCCGGACCGGAGATCCTGTATAGAGCAATCCGTAGTTGAGAAGGAGATTTCACATCCATGATCACATATTTGAGCAACAGAGAGGAGATTTAAATTAAGTTGAGGTACCACTCTCACGTTTGGCACAAAGAAATCTTTAGAAAAATTTAAGGTTCCAAAACTTTTTACTTGTAAAGATGTACCATCGACGGTTGAAACATACGAGTTTTTAGAGTTATTACACAAATCGAAAAGCTCATTTTCAAGAGGAGTCATATGAAAGGAAGCTCCAGAATCAAGGATCCAAGAAGACATACATGGAGGAAAGGAAGAAGCTATGGCGGCACCCGAGGTTGATGGAATCTTGAGTAGAGTTTGTAGTGCTTCCGATAGTTGGGCAAGAGAAAAAGACTCCTTCCCTTTGATAGTTTCCTCCTTCTTTTGAGTAGCTTCTTCAACGGAGGCAACCTTGTTTTTAGGTGCTTCATTCAACTTAGGGCAATTAGGTCTTATGTGACCCGATTCTTGTCAATGATGGCAAATGGCTTTTCTATAGTTGCCATTATAATTATGTTGCCTTCCAAAGTATGGAGGCTTATAGGTTTTTACATGATTGTCGGGTTTAGATACGGCCAAAACATCATCTCCTCCTTTAATCATGCCAAGACGAGTTTCTTCTTGACATATTTCGGCTATGGCATCTTCCAAGGGAAGAGGCTTAGATCTATGAAGAAGGGAAGAACTAACTTGTTCATATTCGGGCCTAACCCCGTGTAGAAATTGGAAAAAGTGTTCTTTTTCCATTTGTTCTCTTCTTAGTTCCACGTCCACACTAGAAACCCACTTTGGTTCTAGTAAAGATAACTCATCCCATAAGGGTCCAAGAGTGCTATAGTAGTCTCTTACACTCATTTCTCTTTGCTTGATAGTCCGGATTTTTTCTTGAAGAAAGAATTGACGAGCAAGGTCTTTTTGAGTAAACATACCTTTCATAAAGAACCATGCTTCATTAGCCATCCGAAACTTAGCAATGTTGGCGCAAATCTTGAGCTCCACATTGTTCATGAACAAAGCAAGAATCTTCGCATGCTTACTTTCCCAATCTTCCACTTTAGATTGGTGATCTTCAATGGCCTTCATGCGAGCATTTCCTTCAAGAGCTTTCTCTTGATCACCATCCATCTTAGTGAGTTGGAGTTGTGGTTCCGGAATGGTGCCCATAACATATCCCAAAGTTTTTTACCTTTGAGGTTGTTCTCCATGGCGGCGGCCCACATCATGTAGTTGGAGCCATTGAGCTTGAAGGAGAGATCAATCTTTTGTTCCCCTTCCATTTAATCACTCACAAGAGAACAAACAAAGAGAGATACAAAAACCAATAATATAACTACTCAACTAGCTATATTAAGAAGAAGAGCATACACAAGGCTCTGATTAAATGGAAAAACTAAGAGTGCATTAAGCACTTACAACATTCACTAATGAACAAACAAAAAGGGCTAACACCCAAACCCACAAGAGACAACACAACATAAAAATATAAATGTCTCTTATTGAAAAAGAGAGAGAGCTCTTCAGAGTGAAGAATACAAGAGGGGTTCACCCCTATATATACACAAATGAAGGAGAGGGGGGATGGCCATAAGGCCTTAAAAGGAGAGCCACCTAGGGGCTCCCCATATAGTCGTTGGGAGCCCCCAACGGTCACAAATGTGACCGTTGGGGCCCCATCGACTCCATGGTGGGGCCCCTTTTGTGTGAGCAAAAAACATAAAAACAAAAAATATAAATTACAAAAAAATAAAAGGGAAAATAAAAAAAGAAGAATAACAAGTACCCCTATCGGGTACTTGTGAAATGACTAAAATACCCCTATCGGGTATTTTAGACAATTACATATATATATAAACATATATATATATATATATATATGAATTACATGTATTTTAACAGCATCTCAGCTACACTCATTTTTTGAATATGATGTCTCTTGGCAGCCCAACATTCCGTACAATATAGTAAAGCGAGCCTAATAGTTGTCCTATAAAACTTTTCCTTCAACCGCAATGGCATTCTACGATCGCACAACACTCCAGTTGCACTTTTCCATTTCATCCACCCAACCTTTATCCTATGATTTACATCTCCATCAATTTCTCCATACTTTTGAATGATAGATCCCAAATATTTGAAACAATCATCCACCAGTATTTCTTGCTCACCAAGCTTCACTACACTCCCATCACTACTTCGTTGTTTACTAAATCGACATTCCATATATTTTGTCTTACTCTTACTCAACTTAAAACCTCTTGCTTCCAATGTCTGTCTCCATAATTCTAACTTAGCATTAACCCCAGCTCTAGACTCATCAATCAAAACAATATCATCAGCAAACAACATACACCATGACACATTTTCTTGAATTGATCTCGTAAGCTCATCCATCACTATAGCAAATAGGAAAGGGCTTAAAGCAGATCCTTGATGTAACACAACCGTTATAGGAAAATTGGTTGTCACCTCTCCACAAGTGCGGACATTGGTTACTACTCCTTCATACATATCTTTAATTAAACTAATGCTATGTTAAAATTAAATACATAAAAAAATTCATAGCAATGGGATTGGAGAATTCAAACCCACTGTTTCTAAACAATTTCTCCAGGATAATCAGTTTAACCATGAAATTTCTTGCCTATATGCACCATAAAAAGAGGCTTAATTATGCCTCCTAAAAAATATAAACTGCTTCTGCTGAATCGATATCCAAAACTTTTTTTAGTAAATCTTGAAGCATTAGTCATGCAATAGCTTACACTATCAAGGTTCCGAATGTCCTCCATTGCTCCATCAGGATCAATAAGTGCCTTCACAATTGGACTTGTTGCAAGAGCAAATGCATTCCTTGCTTTGTCATATGTCTGCCATGAACCAAGAACACTCACTGTTAGAAAATAATGATTGACAAAACATAAGCCATTTTATGCCAATATAGATGTGCAAGAGGAAATTAATATATGTATATAAAATGCCTCAGGGATGAGGAAGGAGCCATCAAAATTTTAAAACAACAACAAATGAAAGAAAATGTACAGGTGAAGAACATTTTTCAAAGATCTATCAGAAACCCATCCAAGGATGTGCAAATAATGTTAAATGTGTCACAAAAGCAACATCTGGTTCACTAAGTAGAACAATCAAATGAATACATGTTTACAAACATGTACACACATTGCAACTACTTGGGAACCAAGCACCTCCAGTCAAATCCTAAACGCACAGAAACATAGTAGCCAAATGCAACAGAACCATTTATACCAGACAGTACCCAAGCAAAAAGAGTGCATGCTCAAAGATCAACAACCCATATACAACATTTCTATTTACAGGTTAAGAAGAAAAGGTGTCAGCAATTTTTCACATAATTATGTGCAAAAAGAATATTAGTCAACAGAGTATTTCTAGAGAAGCAACATAAAAACTGGACCCAAGAATATTAACCTAATATAATAATCCAAAACTTTTGTAGAAATTGCAATGTTATGCAGATACAAGCATGTGAACTCGGATTGCATGTTCTACATTTGAGACTTAAACAGGAAAATAGCAAACAAAAAGTAAAGAAGACATGATATAGAAAGAAGGAATTACTGGAAAACCCCTAATGTTGGAAATGACAGAACTGTTCTCAAGATGACACATCCAAACATGCAAGAGTCGAGAATAGCCTATTCATACATTTGCTAATGGTATTTTTTTTTCATTTACACCCCTCATGGACAATCAAATAACATGAGAAGTGCCTTCAAAAAATGCCCTTGAAGGGCATCAGAAGGATAATCTGGCCTATCATGCGATAATCACAGGATTTGCATGGCAGAAAACTAGAACTTACTACAGCTCTAATAAAAACAGAAAGCATTAAAAATTAGTCATCCAGCTACATTTTTCAATTGGCGAAGTCACAACAAATGTGTTGTGAGCCTAATGATAAAGCCAACTATCCAAGTAGGGATGTCAATGTTAAAATGTACAATTTGTAAATATATATATATATATACATATACATATATATATCGGTGATCCATCTATTTGTTCTTGTAATTTTTTATTTTTGTTATTTTCTATTTTGGTCAACTCATAGTTGACTAGCCATTGGAGCTAGTCCAATGGCTAGATAATCTAGTCATTGGACTAGCTCCAATGGCTAGAAGACCTCCCTCTTGTTGTATATATAGGGGATCTCCCCCCTTGTGAAGCATGCATTTTGCATCCATTTTGTGAGGATAATTATTTTATATATTGTGCTCTCTTGGTGTGTGCCCTTAGTGGCTCTTTCATGCTTGTCTATTTTGGATTCTTTTGGTGGACATTTTCTCTCTTATGGAGGTTTTGCTCTCTTTACATGGTATCAAAGTCATAGTGCTCTTGATCTTTGAACTCGACAATCTCATTTTTCGTGTGCTCGTGGATCGCTCTTCAAGTGTTTGTGGTGCGGTGTTTATGGTGGCTCAAGTGAATGTGTTTTTTTCGTCACATCAACCTCTTCCCTCTCTCTCTCATCTCTCTTATCTTTATAACCATTCATGTGTTAAAATGTAAAACTGTATATATATGTATATATAATAATATTATATTATTATATATATATATAAATACATTTTAATTTCTTTCTTTTCTGTATTTTTTTTCCTTTATTTTTATTTTTTGTCTTTATGTCATCTAGTTCAGTTTGAACTAGAATGATTGTTGCTAGTCAAGTCCTGTCCAGACTTGACTAGCAATAGAGCTGTTGGACTGACACAGTCCAACAGCTCTTAATAGAGCTGTTGGACTGACACATTCCAACAGCTCTAAATAGAGCTGTTGGACTGTGCCCAACAGCTCTATTGAGTCCTCTTTCAGCTGTGTATATAAAGGGGTGCAGCCCCTCTTGTATTTTACTCCAATGCTTCTTAAGCAATTGGTTTTTCATATCAATAAAGAATACATTTTTATTTTTATTTTGTTTCCAGTTATACCCTTTTTAAGGGTTATGCTTTAGTGTCATTCTTGACACTTGCTCTTGTTAATCAAAGCTCGTGTTTCGAAGATCCCCATTTCATTTCATGGTATCAGAGCCGCGGAAGTACTAAATCTCGAGGAAAAGCTGCCTCGGTTTCCGTGCCCGTTTGCAAAAGTGTTCGCCACTTGAAGAGAAGTGTTTTATCACTTCATTGGAGAAGATTTCACATCTTGTTGTATTGTTTTTTTTTTCTTTCTTTCTCATTTTCCTTCTTGTTTCTCTTCTATCCCTATTCTTTCTCTCCTTGTAATCGATGGATGACAATGATAAAGTCACCATCATGCCTATGAAACTAAGCGATACGAACTATGTAACATGGGCTTCAATCATGAAGCACCATATATGGGGAAAAGGCTTATGGGGGATTGTGGATGGTTCCGATTCGGAACCTAAGCTATCTCTTACTAAAAAGGAGGGAGATAAAGACGTCCCTCTATCGGAAGAAGAGAAAATCAAGGCTATTGCCTCATACGAGAAGAAATGGAAAGAATGGAGAATATCTCATGCGAAGATAATGTCATGGCTTATCAATAGCGTTGACATTAAAAAATGCTCAAGTCTTGCCAAATTTGATCATGCCGATAAGGCATGGGAATACCTTAAGAATATGTATTCCCTTAAAGATATTGCACACGTGTGCAACCTCCAAGAAAAAGTTCGAATGATGACACAAGGAGACAAAACTATTCGTGAATATTACAATGGGTTGTCCGAACTTTGGGAAGAACTTTCCCTTTTAGAACCAAAGTGGCATTGTGCCGAAGACATCGAGCTTCGTCAGAAACAACTCGATGTTGAACATTTTTACCAGTTTATCACTGGATTAAGGCCGGAATTTGAAACCACTAAATCGGCCCTACTTCACCGGGGAAAAATTCCTTCTATTGTTGAAACTATTGAAGAGTTAACAATGGAAGAAAATCGTCTCCGGAAAGGTTCTTTAAAAATTGAAGATGATTCCGTTTTAGCCATGTCTAGACCAGGGAATCATGTTCGATCATATAGGCATCCTCACTTTAACCGACAAAATGGTGACTATGATAAGAAGAAAGTTATTTGTCATCACTGTCATGAACCGGGACACTACAGGCCACAATGTCCCAAACTTAAGGAGCTGAGAGAAAAAAGAGCTGCAATTGCTGGATCGGAGCCTAAAGATCAGGATGCACCAGTTTCCCTGGCCCAACTAATGGAGATCCTTCAGCCTCTCATCAAAGGTGCCTCTTCCTCATCTGAAGCTTCAACCGGCGCAGCAGCCTCATCTTTTTCTGATTTAGGTAAAATTTCTTGGCTTCTTGACTCTGGTGCATCTTTTCATATGACCCCAAATAATCAAAGTCTATCCAAATGTGTTAAAAATAAAACAAGTGTGTCAAAGGTCTTTACTGCTGATGGGACTTCTCTTGAAATAGAAGGAATAGGAGATTTTGAAAAAATTTATAAAACAAAAAAAAAATTTATTCCAGAAATTAGACATGTTCCCAAATTAAATTTAAATCTTTTATCTGTATCTCAAATTTCTGATTATGGGTGTAATATTTCTTTTTCTTCTCATGGTTGTTGGGTACAGGATCGCCAGTCAGGCAAGCTGATTGGGGAAGGCCATAGAGAAGGAGGACTCTATTACATGGATTTTTTGGAAATGCCGAAGAAAGCTTTTTGTTATAATATTCAAAAAATAGAGTTGGAACTGTGGCATAAGAGACTTGGTCACCCACATATAGCCAAAATCCAATATTTTCCAAATCTAGGGAAATTTTGTAACTCTGAATCATTTGATTGTAAAGATTGTATTCTCGGCAAAATGAAAAGATTACCATTTCAGAACAGAACCTTTTTCTCTTCAAGACCACTTGAATTAATACACTCGGATGTTTGGGGTCCTGCACCAGTAATTTCTAAAGGAGGATTTGTTTACTATGTTATTTTTGTCGATGATTTCTCCCGACATACGTGGATGTACTTTCTCAAACATAAGTCTGAAGTATTTTCATACTTTCAAACTTTTCATAATATGGTTAAAAACAAATTTCAAAATGATATTACTATTTTTCGCACAGATTCAGGGGGAGAGTTTTTATCCACAGATTTTCAAAATTATCTTAAATTGCATGGCATCACACATCAAAGATCTTGTCCTTATACACCTCAACAAAATGGACTGGCAGAACGAAAACATCGCCATATTATAGAAACCACTAGAACTTTATTAATAGCAAATCAAGTCCCTAAAGACTTTTGGGCAGAAGCTGCCTTAACTGCCACCTATCTCATTAATAGGATGCCATCTTCTTCGTTACAAAATATCACTCCCATTGAAAAACTTATGAACATTTCTCCAGACTACTCTAGATTAAGAATATTTGGGTGCAAATGTTTCATATTTACTGACAAAAATGATAAACTTTTCCCTCGTGCGATTCCCTGTGCCTTTTTAGGATATGCTGAAAACCAGAAAGGTTATAGATGTTTTGACTTCAAAAATAATAAACTATATGTGTCTAGAAATGTTTCCTTTCTTGAAAAGGAGAGCTTCTTTGATTTTAGAAAATTAAAAGACGTCACTGAGTACTCCTTTTTGCTAGATCTAACATCAACATCTGATGAATATGACCTTGATTGTAACTTTGATGATGATCCAAGAATTATTGATCTTAATGTTGAAAATGAAGAAGTTCATAGAGATACTAGTATTCAATATTTCAGGCGACAAGAGTCTAATACTCCATGTGCACTTGAGAAATATTCTAACATTCCAACTAGACAATCATCCCGAATCTCGAGGCCTCCAGAAAAGTTTGTATCATACGAGTCTTTCTCACCCACATATAGGGCAGTTATTGCATTAATTCACTCATATGAAGAACCATCCACATATTTTCAAGCAAAAAATGATATCAAATGGATAGAAGCCATGAAAGTTGAATTAGATGCACTTGAAAAGGCTTCTACATGGAATATTCAAGATCTTCCTCCAGGGAAGAAAACTATAGGATGTCGATGGGTTTATAAAATTAAAACCAAGAGTGATGGTACTCTTGAAAGATATAAAGCCCGTTTAGTAGCCAAAGGTTATGCCCAAGAATATGGGATTGATTATGAAGAAACCTTTGCTCCGGTGGCTCGTATGACTACTGTCCGAACCTTAATTGCCTTAGCTTCTATCAAAAAATGGTCTATTTTTCAAATGGATGTCAAAAATGCTTTTTTAAATGGAAAGCTAGTTGAAGAAGTATATATGGAACCCCCTCCTGGTCTAAGTATTCCTAAGGGTAAAGTCCTTCGCTTAGAAAAAGCTCTTTATGGACTTAAACAAGCACCAAAAGCTTGGTATGATAGGTTTAGTCGTGTTATGATTGATATTGGTTTTCAATTCTGTTTAACTGACACTGCTTTGTTTATTAAGAATTCTGATGCAGGGATCATTGTGCTTCTTCTCTATGTGGATGATTTGGGCTTGTTAAGATATTTTTTAGGCATTGAAGTTGCTTATTCTCCTAGAGGATATTTATTATCTCAGACTAAATTTGCTTTTGATATTGTTTTCAGGTCTGGTATTACTGATGATAAGAAAGTTGACACTCCAGAAGTTGTTAATGTTAAAATGAAGATTGATGATGGAGAACTTCTTGCAGACCCTACTCCTTACAGACAGCTTGTCGGGGCACTTTCCTATCTATCCATTACCAGACCAGATATAGCACATGCTGTTCATACAGCAAGTCAATTTCAACATGCTCCTACTTCTGTTCATATGGGAGCAGTCATGCGTATTATCAGATACATCAAGTCCTCTCTTTCACGAGGACTTTTCTTATCTTCCTCCTCTTCTCTTGATTTAATTGCATATACTGATGCTGATTGGGGAGGTGATCCCAATAACAGACACTCAACCACTGGCTTTTGTGTCTTTTTAGGGGAATCATTAATCTCGTGGAGGTGTAAAAAGCAGCAGAAGGTATCTCTCTCATCCACCGAAGCTGAATACAGAGCCATGGCAACCACGACCATGGAAGTAGTTTGGCTCCGACGACTGCTTGCTGACATGGGAGTTGAAGCAACAAAGGCTTCACAAATGTGTTGTGACAACAAAAGTGCGATCTACATTGCCAGTAACAGAACATTCCACGAACGCACCAAACACATCGAAATGGATTGTCACTACGTCAGAGAGGAATATCTACACGGGATAATTGATCTGCCATATGTCACTTCAGAATATCAGTTAGCAGACCTCTTTACAAAGCCTCTCGCTGCTCCCCGATTTCACTTTCTCTTAGACAAACTTTCGCTCATTGTACCGTAAGTTTGAGGGGGAGTGTTAAAATGTAAAACTGTACATATATGTATATATAATAATATTATATTATTATATATATATATAAATACATTTTAATTTCTTTCTTTTCTGTATTTTTTTTCCTTTATTTTTATTTTTTGTCTTTATGTCATCTAGTTCAGTTTGAACTAGAATGATTGTTGCTAGTCAAGTCCTGTCCAGACTTGACTAGCAATAGAGCTGTTGGACTGACACAGTCCAACAGCTCTTAATAGAGCTGTTGGACTGACACATTCCAACAGCTCTAAATAGAGCTGTTGGACTGTGCCCAACAGCTCTATTGAGTCCTCTTTCAGCTGTGTATATAAAGGGGTGCAGCCCCTCTTGTATTTTACTCCAATGCTTCTTAAGCAATTGGTTTTTCATATCAATAAAGAATACATTTTTATTTTTATTTTGTTTCCAGTTATACCCTTTTTAAGGGTTATGCTTTAGTGTCATTCTTGACACTTGCTCTTGTTAATCAAAGCTCGTGTTTCGAAGATCCCCATTTCATTTCATCATGGAGGGCAAGGAGAGTGTTACCGTTATACCCATCAAGCTCAATGATACTATGTCATGTGGTCTTCTATCATGAAACACCATATTTGGGGCAAGGGCTTGTGGGGATTAGTGGATGGATCCAATTCAGAACCTAAACTTCTCCTCACCAAAGTAGAAAATGGAAAGGACGTTGCACTCTAAGAGGATGTGAAGACTAAAGCCATAATCGATTATGAGAAAAAGTGAAAAGAGTGGAGAATGGGATATACGAAAATAATGTCTTGGCTTATCAATAGTGTAAACATTAAGAAGTGTTCTAGTTTAGCGAAGTTTGATCATACCAATGATACTTGGGAATATCTTAAAAACATGTATTCACTCAAAAATATCATGCATGTGTGCAACTGACAAGATAAAATTAGAACCATAACTCAACGGGAAATAAACATTAGACAATATTATACTGCTCTATCCAAACTTTGGAAAGAATTGACTATTCTTGAACCAAAGTGGTATTGTCATTTGGATATTGAGCTCTGAAAAAAGCAAATAGATTGGAAGCATTTTCACTAATTCATAAATGGGTTGAAACTTGAAACCCAAGTTTGAAGCCATCAATCGGTTGTTCGCCATAGAGGGAAGATTCTCTCTATTGTTGATATGATCGAAAAACTATGGAGGAAAATAGGTTGAAGAGACACTCACTCAAGAATGATGATGAATCCATCTTAGTTGTATCTAGGCCAAAAACCTATACTCGAACATATAAACTACCTCAATTTGGGAGACAAGGCAATGAGTATGACAACAAGAGGAAAGTCATTTGACCATTGTCATGAACTGGGACATATCAAACCCTTGTGTCCTAAGTCAAGAAAAAGAAAGGAAAATAAGGTGGCTTCGGTTGGCCCACCTCAAGAGACAAAGGACATGAGCAATCCTCAAGATACATATGTTGGAATCATGTCACTATCCTAATTGGTGGAGGCGCTTCAACCTTTTCTTAGAGGATTATCTTCATCACCCGAAGTCGTGGTCTCATCCTACTCTGATCTCAGTAATTCTCCTTGGCTTATTGATTCGGATGCATTGTTTCATATGACTTTCAATCTTGTCATCCTATTCGAATGTCGTACTAATTCGAGCATGTCTAATGTTTTCACTGTCGATTATACATCTCTTGAAATCAAAAGAATAGAAAATTTTGAAAGAAATCTTAAAAATTCCAAAAAAAAAATCAATTACAAAAATTAGATATATTCTCGAACTAAATTTAAATATTTTATCTGTTTCTTAAATATTGAATCATGATGTAATGTCTCATTCTCATCAAATGGTTGTTAGGTGCAGGATCGTCGGTTAGAGAAGCTAATTGGAAAGGCCACAGAGGAGGCCTCTACTACATAGATTTTTTTGGAAATACCCAAGAATGTGTTTTGTTATAATGTCCAAAAAATAGATTTGAATGTATTGCACAAAAGGTTACGACATCTAAATGTATTCAAAATTTCATATTTTCCAAGCTTGAAAAAATTTTGCAACATTGACAATTTTACTTGTAATGATTGTATTATTGACAAAATGAAGAAATTATCATTTCATAAAAGAACTTTTGTTTCTACTAGACCACTTGAATGTTTTGGGTCCGACACCAATCGTATCATAAGGCGAATATGCATATTATGTAATATTTGTGGATGATTTTTCTAGATATACTTGGATTTACTTCCTTACACACAAGTCTACAGTCTTCTTGCATTTCCAAATTTTTTTATAACTTGTAAAAAAGAGGTTTAATAATAAAAAATTTATCTTTTGCAATAATTCAAGGAAAGAATTTTTGTCTAAAGAATTTAAAGATTACCTTAATTTATATGGCATTACACATCAAAGATCTTGCCCGCACACATCGAAACAAAATTTCTTAGTTGAAAGGAAACATAGACACATTGCTGAAACTACAAGAACATTACTTATTGCAAATCATGTACCTAAAGCTTTTTGGGCCGAAGCTGCTTTGACAGTTGTGTATCTTATAAACTGAATGACATCTTCGTAATTACAAAACATCTCTTATATTGAAATTTTTTTCAAACTTATTCCTGATTATTCTAAATTAAGAGTTATTGGATGCAAGTGTTTTGTAATGACTAACAAAAATGATAAGCTTTCTCCTAGGGCTATTCCGACCAAAAAGGTTATAGGTGTTATGATTTTATAAATAAAATTTTGTATGTTTCATAAAATGTGTTTTTTTTAAAAAATAAAAATTTCTTTGATTGTGAAAAAGCTAAGTAATTGAGTACTCCTTTCTATTTGATTTTGTTTCAAAACATGATATTCATGATTGTGATCGTGAGCTTGGTCTTGAAAATGTCGATGAATCAAGAGATTAAATGACTTGTGAAGAGCACCCCCATAGTGGTAAAACCTACTTGCAATACACTAGACGTAGAGCTCAAAAACCTCCATGTGTACTTGAAAAATATTCAAAGATTGGAAGTGAAGATGATATGTAATCTAAGACATCATCTAGAGTATCAAAGTCCCCAGAAAAGTTTGTAGCTTATGACTCCTTTTCATCCAAATATAAAGCATGTATTGCGTTAATTCACTCCTGAGATTTCCCATAAAAAGGCAGATTACAAGCATGGGAGACCCAATTTTTCTTCAAGGGCCCTGTGACCTGTCGTCCCGTGATGTTCAAGAGCAAAGAATCTCGAACTCTTTTCAGACTTCTGGTCCTTCCATGCTTGTGCATCAGTATAGAGCACTCGTCCTATGCTCCTGAATATGTAGAAGTCATGAAAGTAGAATTAGAGGCCTTAGAAAAGGACAAAACTTGGACTCTTCAAAATCTTTCACAGTGAAAGAAACCTATAGGATATAGGTGGTTGTATATGTAATGAATCAAGGTGTGCACTTTAATGCCTAGGATTTTTTATAATTTTTGAAATTGAATTTAAATAAATTTAATGGCAATTTTTAATAACTAATTGATTAATGATGTTTAATTAATTAAAAGACTAGGGTAACACGTTGGATCATAGGAGTGGATCCCATTGTGGATCTCATACCTTTTTAGATAGAGTCCATAGTCTATGTAGGATTTCATAATTTATGGAATTAAATAATTAAGATAATTAATAATTAATTAGAATCTTAGACTAGACTAGACCTTGACTAGTCAACCTAGGTGAGTCATCTAGATTTGGTTAGAGTCCAAATATGAAACCTAAGGTGCAATATCTGGTAGAATTGTGCCTAATTTTTTTATTTAATAAATATAATTTTTATTAAATAAATATATTTTTGTGATAAATAGATATAATGTATATATAATGTAGTATCAGTGGCTGACGTTAACCTTGGATCCAGATCTAGATCATGAACCTAGTAACTGAGGTCCATGATCCCTCCACGATGGGATAAATGATATTTTTTAAAATAATAATAATAAAGTAAGAAATATATATTAATATTAGAAGTGATGTCGGTTTCCTAAGAGAAATAGGACTCTTCCTATTTCTAGAAGGGACGTCCGCTCTAAAAGGAAGAGACCTATTTGGGTTATAAAATAGGTGAGTCTCTCTCTCTCTCAATCACATCTAGGAGAGAAAGAGAGAGAGAGAGGGGCTGAGCTGAGAGAGAGAGAAACGTCACCTCCTCCTTTTATGAATCCACAAGCAAAGGTACATGATTCTCTCTCCATAAATATGATTAAGGGGTTTAGCCTAGAATGAATCAAGCATGGGTTTGAGAAAAAACAAACTTGTGTTTCTATACAGAGATTTTGGATTTATCAAACCTTCATTCTCATCTGCTGATCTAGATATTGATTCCCTGTTTTGGTTTTGATGGGCTTAAAGAAGTGAAACATGCGTTTTCTGTTCTTGAACAGAGATTCGCAGCAGGCATATATATATATATATGTCTGCGTTCTTGAACCGGGAATACAGTGGATTATAAACTTTTAAATGTGTTTGGGTTTAAGATAAAATTCTATTTTTTTTTGAAGAACCAGTTTTCGAAATTGGAATTTCTGGTTAGGTTTAATACATTCATATATTTTTCCTGCGTATGGGTTGATATTTGATATTAAAAAATGTTATACATGATTCAATATACATCCATCAAATTTTTGTGATTGTACTATGAGTTGTACTGTAAACATGAAAATTTAAATGTGCGCTTCATGTTCACTGAAATTTTTGCAATGTTATCTTATTGTGGTAATGTATGAACCACCGTTGGGCCTTTGAAGGCCATGAGCATGTGTTGCTCATGAAATGTTAAATTATAATTTGGATTGCAAAACGATTTGTTTAAAAATTGGTTTTTGAAATAATTACAATGTCGATGTGACAGGGCAAGGGCCCGAATATGTTATTGCATAATGATTTGCATAACTATAAATTAATTAAAACTGGTAAAAAAGATCAAACATTGTAATAATTTTCTTCCTTTGTGTCCCTCTGAAAGGTAGGAACCTTGGATGTCGATCATGGGGGATCTTTAGGATACTAAAGATCATGTACATTTGTTGTCCCCAAGAACCCGATGTGTGGTTCATGTTCCTCTAAAAACTTATATGAATTTGATTTATGCTTTTTCTTGCCTATTTAAATTTTTAGAGGAATTCGTACAAAGAATCTTTGATTCTTACTGAGTACTTTGTATGTTTTTCTCAGGACCAAGAGCTCAGTAATGAGGATGACTGCCATAGGTAGCCTACGAGATCGCATGACTTACGTTAAGTACTTGAGGCCCAGAATCCTTGGGTTTTGGTTTCCGCAATTATTTAAAAAAAAAACACACTTTTCAATGGACATGAGTTGGGGCCGTTACAAAGTTGGTATCAAAGCCAAACCACAAAATCTTGTATTTGAACTATTTTTGTGTACCAAATTGTCTTTTGGTGTTTGAGTCCTGTCAGAAAGTCACGACTCGTACTCCAAAGCAGATTTCATCATTGGTAAGAGCTACCAGGTATTTTTATCATTACTGGTGTGAAATTGTTTAATTTCCATGTTGTTGACCGTAGTGATAGTTTAATTTAATTCCTGATGTGTGAATTAAAAATCTGATGTGATTGCATGGTTATGATTTTTTGCGGGAATCAATCCTAAGGGGGTAGGTTTGATTAGGGTATAAAATCCTGATAATTTTCTATGTTCTAAATACATACCCATACCCGATCTTTGACTTATGTTGCTCTCGTTGACTGGCAGGAGCAGAGGAATTTAATTGTGAATGCCCTCAACACCCTGGCAGTGACGGTGACCACGCACGTCCAGGCGCGGGCGGCACAACAGACGACGTGTGTTCATCCCGCCGAGGTTACTTCAAACCCCGGTGTGGTCACGTTCGAGAAGTTTATGAGGTTGGATCCACCAACTTTCTACGAGAAGGTCGACCCAGAGGCAGATGAGAGTTGGGTCGAGGAGATCGAGAGAGTGTCCGGAGTCCTGTCTGTGCCCGAGGACAGCCAGACTAATTTTGGCACATACCGGTTGAAGTGGTGAAACACCCTGCGACAGGTGAAATACGCTGGAGTGGAGGTTATCCCCTAGGAGACGTTCAGGGAGGAGTTCCTTGATATATACTTTCTTGTATATGCCCGAGGGCGTATACAACAACAGTTTTTTGCTTTGGTTTAGAAGAAAATGAGTTTGGTGGACTACACTACAAAATTTCAGAGCTTGGAGCGCTATTGCCCGAACTTGTTTGTTGATGATAAGGCGAGGGCGGCGAAGTACGTGAGCAAACTGAAGGACGGTCTCCGAGTTTGTGTGATGACGAGTCATCCTACGACTTTCTGTGATGTGATCGAGTCTGCATCCATCCTGAATGAGTGGGAGTGGTTCAATGGTGGATCGCAAAAGAGGGGCAGCAACGGGGGCAGTACTAGTGGCAGAGCAAGGAAGTACCCACCTGGGGGCGGCAAGGCGCAGGGGGGCAAGGCAAAGAGGCAGAGGACCCAACAGAGGGCCCAGCAGAGTCGACCCCAGTAGAGGCAGCAGTAGGGGAAGGCTCAGTTCGTGTGTTGAAGGTGCAATAAGAGTCATCATCAGGGCTCTTGTCCGCTCTTCAAAGGGGTTTGCTATCAGTGTCGGTAGCTTGAACACATCGCCACTTACTATCCGAACAAGCCGGTGGCTCAAGGAGGACAACAGCAGTAGCAACAGTTATAAAAGTAGCAGCAGAGGCCTCAGCAGCAAGCGCAACGGAGGACGAACGGAAGAGTGTACGCTACCACAGTTACTGTGTAGGACGATGAGTCTGACCTGATCGAAGGTATTTTCGTAGTCGTTGACCACTATACTTCTGTGATGTTTGATTTGGGTGTTACATATTTTTTTATTTCATCTTCTTTTGCGAGTTTGCTCGACCTTGTTTCGTCCAGCCTAGAGAACGCTCTTGATGTGATATCTCCGATGGGTGTCTCTACTTGTTGTGGAAAGTATCTTCCTGCAGTTCGACTGGTTATCGAGGGGCATGAGTTGTCTGCTGACCTGATCATACTGGACATGACCTACGACATCATTCTAGATATGGACTGGTTGTCCAAACATAATGCTACCTGTAAACACCCCAAATTTTCTTCATTCATCCTCATACACCCCTTTTCAGCAGATGACAGTCTCCTTAGGAGTCCAACCCTAAGTCTGTCCAAGTTTTGTTGTCATTTTGCCCTTTTGTCAAAAAAAAATACCATTTTACCCCTAGGTCACCTTAGATCCCTACCGGTCAAAGTCGACCAAGCTCATTTTTTAAGTTCAGAACAGTTAGAATGTCTGTCATTTCTAGCTCACCTGAGCTCACGATGAGCGAACCCTATTCATTTCTGACCATTTCAGCTAAAGTTGGTTCATTTTCTCATAAATGAGCTCATTTCTAGCTCGAATCCCAGTCAATTGTTCCCGAGTCAGTTGATCCCAGTCGACCCTATTTCTCTGAGTCTAACTTGAGCTCATCAAGAGTTCAAGTGGTCCAGATTTAGTTCAATTCCATTTTCCGCAGTCTAGGAACCCATTTTAGCTCATTTTAGCTGAAATTGAGCTAAATCTAGCCAGTTGAGCTAGTGTTTGAGCTCTGAAATTAGTTCACCTCAGTATTTCTGACCTTTGTTACAGCTCAAACTCAGCATATTTTTATCACTCACTTCACTCTAGTGGTCATTTCTCGTCATTTCTCTGAGAATTGAACCATTTCTCGGTCCATTAGTCTAAAAGTTTGGTTAAGTTAGTATCATTTTAGTTCACTTGAGTTCAGAAACCCTAGAATTCAGTGTAAACCAATCGAAACTAGGTCAAACCCCATTTTCCAATGTCACTCTATGCTCTGCAGGGGCAAAATCATTTCTCAGACCATGTTTGAAACATCATTCTGTCATTTTCCAAGCTGGTACAACTGCTAATATGAGCTCGGATCAATCCCTTTCCTCAAAATTTTAGCCATATCCGAGACTCAATTCACATTTGGATCAAATCCAACAGTGGGTCCGATATTCAATTATCAATTTGCATCCCCGAACAGGAATGTTCAATTCTTTGTTTCTCCCAGGGGCCAGGGACTTCAAATCCCTCATCTGGAGTTTGCATTTCATATCATTTCATACCATTTTGTATCATTTTATATCATTTCATGGAATTTTATTGATTTTGTGTCATTACATGTCATTCTCGAGATCCAACATTCTGGTTTTCCAAAATCTTCAAATCCATATTTGATTTTAAAAATTTTCTTTCGAAATCAATTTCAAAAACCTGGGTTTTAGATCGATATTTGTCATTTATCAACCCCCGAGATCTTATATATCTTATATTCCAAAATATTTTCTTTAGAAAGCGATCTGGATTCGTTTTAAAATCAATTTTTAACGGATCTCAATTCTCAGATGAGACTCATCTACGTGGTGTCGCTTTTGGATCCCTTCTTTTATCCAAATTTCTCAAATTTTAGAGTTTTAGTTGATTTAGGACTCTGTCTTTTCACCTTCTTGAACCTTTTTCAAAATTCCATTTTGGTTTTAAATCAGAGGTAGCTTTATCCATCGTCCATTTCTTTCATTTTAGCCAAACTTTTAGAGTTTCAGTCGGACTAGAACTCTATCACAAAGTTTCAATCGAATTAGGACTCTATCTTTCATCTCTATTTTTACCCGTTTTTAAGAAAATATTTCAAAATCATTCGAAAGAAATCAGAATTTTAGAGTTTTAGTCAGATTAGGACTCTGTTTCAGAGTTTCAGTTGGATTAGGACTCTAACCCTGACTTCATTTTTAAGAAAATCTTTCAAAAACTGTCATTTATCTTTCAAAAAATCAAATTTCAAAATTCTAGGACTTTATTTTAGAGTTTCAAAATTTTAAGACTCTACCCTAAAGTTTCAGTCGGTTCAGAACTCTACTCTGATTTCATTTTTTTACTTTTATTTTACTTGTTTTTTTAAAAGGATCCAATTCTCAGAGTTCCAGCTGATTTAGGACTCTATTTTAGAGTTTCAGTTAATTAAGATTGTAACGGTCTAACCCTGATTTCGTCTTTCTATTTATTTTTACTAATTTTTTAGAAGATCTTTCAAAACCTCTTCATTTGTCTTTTAAAACCCAAAATTCCAGAGTTTCAGTCGGTTTAGGACTCTAGTCCAGAGTTTTAGTTGGTTTAGGACTCTAATTTTCTTGAATTTATTCTCCGCTTTTATCCGTTTTAAAAATTCGTTTTAATCTTTGATCTAACATTTTCAAAACCCGAATGTGGGGCCCACATAGGTAGCGCCACATTCGAAGGATTTTCAATTCATCTAGGACTCTAGTTGATTTAGAACTTTGATTTTTTATCTTTTATTCCAAACTCTTTTTGTAAATCTTGTTTTTAACCCCTTTATTTTAAAATTTTAAAATCGTTCTCTAAAAATCAAATGAGGCCCACAGTAGGTGGCGCCATATTTGAAAGAGTCTAAGTTAGTTCAAGTTTAGTTAGTGTCCTAATTGAATTAGAAATTCGAAAAGATCAAAATTGATTTTAAAACCTAGCCTTTATTTTCACTTTTCAAAACCTTGTTTTTAAATCTTGAAATTAGGGCTTTTAAAATTAAATGTGGGCCCGCGTAAGGTGGCGCCACATTTGGGATTTTTCAAAGTTGATTAGGAGTCTTAATTAGGTTAATTAGGGTTGACTAATTAGAGTTTTAGGTAGGTTAGAAGTTCTAAACAAAATCGCCCCCCATTTGGTTTATCCTAATTAATTAAGAGGAAATTCAGAAAAACTAAACTCTTTAATTAAGAGTTGGAAAAAAATTATAAACAGGGGCCATGGGAGATGCGCTTTCATCCTCTGTCTCTCTCTCAAATTCGTGGCTCTCTCTCTCTCTCACCTTCAAGTTTCAGCCCCTCCTCCATTGCAGCCCAAGGTAAGTTCTTATTCTTTTTTTATTTTTTATGCGTTTTCACCATAGTCGCCCCCTATGTGTGTGCTCTTTTCATTTTTTTTTTCAAGCAACCATCAAAACGATTCAAGAACGTGATCTACTGAATATCCATGCTTATTTACATATTTTTGATCCATTGAAATCGTTGTAATGTGCTTATTATGATAAACGCCCGAAAAAGATCGAGATTCAACCGTTCAATGGGTTGAATCCCTCTTTTAATGGCTAAATCAAATTCTAACCGTGTTTTCCTGAATATTTTTTGTTTATTTTATCATGTTAATGTTTATTTTATTTGTTCAAGCATCAAAGCACGATTCGTTGCATTATTTATATGTTTTTTTATGATTTTTCATGCCTAGATTAGGATATTTCATGCGTTTTATCAATAATATAAGTACCTTGATTCTGGCCACGCGGGAACGACATTATTTCATGTGCATTTTTCTGTCAATAAAATCTGATTTTTTTAGGGTTGAATCATATATTTGTCAGGGACTTGCAATAAAAATTTTGGGTTATTTTGAGTTCTGTAACCCTGCTAAAAAATCAGAAACCGAACTCTGATTCCTGCACCGTGAAAACGCTATACGAAATTAGGTACAATTTGTCGAGGTGATATCTCCCTCGTCTGAGATACGATCGACGATCCGTAAAAAGAAGTATATTCATCAGAATGTCTAGTATATTCTGTGAAATTTTCAGATTTTTTCATAGGTGTCTGCTATTTTTATTTTATCAGAAATCAGAATTTGTTTCTCAGAGATCGTTATGTATTATTTAAGCCCTAAGTCAACTTACGTGGATCGTATCTCCCTAATCGGAGATCGTTTTTCTGATCCGTAAAAGACCACAGATTCAGCAACATGTCTAGTTTTATCAGTATGATTTTGATAATTTTTGAACTCTGTCTGCTATTTTTATTTGAACCGAAATCAGAATTGTCTTTTCTGGAACCGTTACGCGTTCACCGGAATCAAACGTATATTGCCGGAACGATCTCCCTAACCAGAGATGCTTTTTCCGATCTGTAAAAATGACTATTTTTGTACAGATGTCTAGTTTCTCCATGAAAAATTTTACAGTTTTTTATTACTGTTTGATACCTGATTCGGGTCTGACATTGTGACATACACGTGCCCGCGGGCAAAATCGCATATTTTCTTTCTTTTATTTAATTTTCATATCAAAATAATGCCAAAATTTATATTTTTCGATTTCATTTTAATTTTAGGGTTATTAGAAGTGTCCACGTTGATTTTTACAGATTTTGAAATTCATTTGATGCATTATTTACAGATTTCATGAAAATAGGATGCTCGAGGAGTCTCGATTCAACCAAAACACTGGCAAAATTTGATTTTTTTATAATATTTCATTTTTTTTATGAAAAGTTTCATATTTTTAGGGTTTGATCATGTTCATAATCATATTAGGGTGCCCTCCACCCGATTTTTCATCGTTTTGAATTCGTTTGATCCCTGGATTAAGCTTTTTACAAAAATATTTTCTAAAAAAAACCTGTTTTGCAACAAAGGTCAATTTTCAAAGGTAGTTTGGTCATTTTCTCAAAATTTCAAATTTCAAATTTGTTTATTTTTATTATTTATTCAATTATGCATCATCCTTTATTATGTTTATTTAAGGAAAACATGGAAAAATTGTTGGATAAATCCAGAAAAACCGACATTTGTCCATTAACCAGTATGTTAATTTTGTAGAGACACTCAAGATTGTATTTTATTTATTTTTCTTTCCTTTATTTCAATTTATTATTGATATAAATTATAAATTTGGAATAAGAATTTAATTTCCAGCTTAGAAAAGGGTTGCATTGCATGTAGTTTATTTTTCAAATAATGTTAATGTTTGATGAATGATGATTCATGCATATTCAAATTCACAATGGTCTACACGAATGGCATGTGCACTAGCTTCTTAGGAGTTAATAAACTCGATTGAGTTCGTATTTGTGGTCATTGTCAGAATACAAACAATATCCAGATTTATCTTCTTTTAAGCCATAAATGACCTACACTCTTAGGCTATCTTCAAAAATCATTGCATTTTCTCAAAAGTTTTCTAAGTATTTTCCCCTTTTAGAATCAAATGAGATATATTCAATGCATATTCGTTGTCATAGTCAGGAATATGTGCTGAATTTATTTCATCTAAATTCTATAAGACACATAAATTCTTTTACAAAAGGTTTTTCTGAAAATTCTTGAGAAAATATTTTCTCAAATTGCATTCATACATCATCTAGGTTTAAACTACATCATGAAAAGATTTCACAGGGCCACACGCTCATTCTTTTGATCAATTCAAAATCCTATCTCAGAAAAATCGATTTTCTCAAAGTTATTTGAATTTTCTCATAAATGGATTTTCTCAAAACATCAAAATTTCTCAGAAATCGATTTTCCTTTTCTTCAAAATACTGTCCCAATGTGATTCCTTTCTCCAAGTATTGTCTAATATTCCAAACATACATCATGTTTTCAATCTGCATTTTCCAAGTCATAGCACATGTCTGATTCTTCGTGCATTTAGGAAATAGAACATCGATTTAGACAAGTTGAGCAAAGCAAAGCACATGATTGATCCTTAGTTCGATTATCTCTGGTTATGGCGCCAGAAACGGTTGAACCTCGTACCGACAGGCGAGTCCCATTCCTCAGAATTTTCTTACATTTTAAAATGAAGGCGAGTTATTTTCAAAATCTTTTTCAAATGTCTGTTTGACTTACAAAAGTAAAATTTTGCAATGATAACACTACCCTTCAGTATCGGGGGAAGAAGGTTTTGTTGGAGCACCCTGACTTGTCTGCGCTGATGTTCCAAGCGACTAGGCCTGTGAGTGATGTGAAGATCGTCTAAACGTTCAAGATCTCCAAGTACCACAAGCAAGGCTGTATGGTGTTCTTGGCCAGTGTGTCCGCGCCGGACAATCAAGCGACACTTTTGGAGCAGTTGGATGTGGTTCATGAGTTTCCGAACATTTTTCCTGAAGACTTGTCGGGTTTGCCACCCCGTAGGGAGATCGAGTTCTCGATCGAGCTAGTGCTCAACACAACACCAATTTCGCGAGTGTCGTGTTGCATGGCACATGCAGAGCTGATAAAGCAGCTGCAAAAACTTCTTGACAAGGGCTTTATCAGGCTAAGTGTGTCTCCTTGGGGTGCACCTGTACTCTTTGTAAAGAAAAATGATGGGTCCATGCGACTATGCATAGACTACCGTATACCGAACCAGGTAACCGTGAAGAACAAGTATCATTTGCCTAGGATTGATAATTTGTTCGACCAGTTGAAAAAGGCAAAGGTGTTCTTCAATATCGATCTTTGTTCCGGGTACCATCAGTTGCGGATCAAGGCAGATGATGTTCTGAAGACTGCGTTCATGTCTAAATACGAGCACTACAAGTTCCTAGTGATGTCTTTTGGACTCACCAATGCCCATGCAACATTTATGGATCTGATGAATTGGGTCTTCAGTTTATTGTTGGATTCGTTTGTCATCGTGTTTATCGATGACATTTTGAGCTATTTTGAGAGTGTAGAGGAGCACCGTGAGCATCTGTGGATTTTGTTGCAGACACCGAGAGAACATAAGCGGTATGCTAAGTTCTCGAAGTATGAGTTTTGGCTTAACAAAGTGATGTTTCTCGACCACGTGATCTCAGAGAAGGGTGCGGAGGTTGATCCAGAGTGTTGTCTTGGGAGCAGTCGAAGACAGTTACAGAGATCAGAAGTTTCTTTGGATTGGCAGGCTACTATCGTCGATTCATACAGAATTTATCATGTATAGCTACTCCAATGGCTCAACTTTTGCAAAAAGGGGGTGAAGTTTGTTTGGTCACCTCGATACAAGGAGAGCTTCTAGGAACTGAAGAGGAGGTTGATCTCAGCCCCAATGTTGTCTTTGCCTTCTAAGACGGATGGGTTTGTAGTGTACAGCGATGCTTCGAAGACCGGACTGGGTTGTATCTTGATACAGTATGGGAAGGTAATTGTGTATGTTTCTCGGCAGCTGAATGTGCACGAGAAGAACTACCCCACACACGACTTGGAGCTAGCAGTTGTAATCTTCGCGTTGAAGATCTGGCATCACTATCTGTATGGAGAACAGTGTGAGGTCATTTCTGATCACAAGAGCCTCAAGTACATTTGCACGCAGCGTGATTTGAGTTTAAGGCAGCGCAGGTAGTTAGAGTTTTTGAAGGACTATGAGTTCTTCATCGCCTACCACCTTGGTAAGACGAATATAGTGGCAGACGCACTCAGCAAAAAGACTTCAGTCACGGCAGCTAGCTTGATCAGGCACAGTTGGGACTTGATAGAGGAGTTTATCAGGTGACAGTCGTTTGCAAACGATTCTGGACGCATTATTTATGCTTGGGATGCAGGCGCGACCTGAGATTATAGACCGTATTGAGGAGGTACAATCAGCAGATCCAGACTTCAAGCGGTTGTGTGTGAGTGCCCAGATGCCTGATGCGCAGTTTCGCCATGAGGAGGACGAAAACAGATGGTGGGTTCCGAAGGCACTGTGGGAGAAGCTTATGAGTGAGGCTCACAGGTCGAAGTTTTCCGTTCGCTCTGGTTCTACCAAGATGTTCAATGATCTCCAGCAGACTTATTGGAGGAACGGGATGAAGCAGGATATCACAAAGTTCGTGCCTCGGTGCTTCACGTGCTAGCAAGTGAATATCGAGCATCAGAGACCTGGTGGACTTCTTCAGCCTCTAAACATTCCAAAGTAGAAGTGGGATGACATCTCGATGGACTTCATCGTACGGTTGTCAAGGACCCGTCGTCAGCACGATGCCATCTGGGTGATAGTGGATAGGTTGACGAAAAGTGCCCATTTTCTGCTGATCAGGCAAAGCTTGGAGAGTTTAGCAGATCTATATGTGAATGAGATTGTCTGACTTCACAGGGTGCGGCGTTCGATTGTGTCAGAGTGAGACCCTCGTTTTATGTCTCATTTCTAATATTAATTGCAGAAGGCCCTTGGTACCACGTTGAAGTTCAGCACGACATTCTACCCACAGACTGACGGGCAAACAGAACGCACAATATAGACGCTTGAACATATCCTTAGAGTGCATGCTGGACTGGGCAAGGGAGTGGGATAGGCAAGTGAAGCTTACAGAGTTCTCGTACAACAATAGTTACCATGCCAGTATTGGTATGGCCCCATACGAAGCTCTGTATGGCAGACCATGCAGATCTCCGATGTGATGGGATGAGGTTGGAGTGAGGACAGTGAAATCTCCAGAGGTCATCCAACACTACTCGAACCAGGTATGGTTGATCCGACAGAGGTTGGTCAAGGCGCAGGGCAGGCAAAAGAGCTATACGGATCAGCGACGTAGGGAGCTCAGTTTTGTCATGGGTGATCACATGTTCGTTCGGATCTTGTATATGAAGAGTCTTCCGGTTCAGAAAGAAAGGAAAGTTGAGCCCTCGGTATGTTGGACCTTTCGAGATCCTCAAGCGAGTTGGTGTGTGCTTACCGGGTGGCACTTCCTCCTCAGTTTTCTCAGATTCACGTCTTCCACGTCTCGATGTTGAGAAAGTATGTGTCAGACCCCTCACATGTGATCCACTACGAGGCAGTCGAGGTACATCTTGACGACAAAGGAGAGGTCGGTGGAGATTGTGGATCGCTAGGAGAGGACCCCACTGTTAAAATATGTATATAAATATACATATACTTATATATATACATACATATATATAAGTATATATAAACATATATGTATATATCTCTTTTTCATCCAAATACCTAATAGGGGTATTTTGGTAAATTACATTAGACTTTTTTATTTTAGGTTTTTCTTTCTTTTTTATCTTTTTTATTTTTCCTTTTTCTTTTTTTGTCTTATTGTATTTGGACCACTAAGGAGCCTCACCCATCTAGTTGTTGGGGCCCCAACGATCACATTTATGACCGTTTGGACTCCCAACGACTAGAAGGGAGCCCCCTTTGTGGTCCCTCTCTAACATTGGCTCCTCTATAAATAGAGGAGCTCTCTCACTTGTAAAGCAAGGCTTCTCTCTTCAATAATATCCTTTTGCCTTTAGACATTTCACCCCTTAGTGGGTTATTTGTGCACTTTACATGCTTGTGTTTTTGGCTCTTGGTTTAACTTTTTCAAAGAGATATTTTGATTATTGGTGCTTTCGTGTTTTTCATTACAACTGCATGTTAGGACGATCCCGTTCGTGAAGGTGCATTGGCAGCATCACACACTAGACGAGTGCACCTGGGAGCCCGAAGCTAATATGTGTGACCACTACCCACATTTATTCGGTGCGTTCTAATTTCGTGGGCAAAATTCTTTTAAGGGGGTAGGGATGTAATATCGTGTATTTTTCTTCTTATTAAATTCTGAGATTTCTGAAAATTTGGCTAAGTGTTTGTAAAGTTGATAAAAACCTCGATTTTAGGTGGCGTCAGCTAAGTTTGGGCATGGCCCAAGACCCATTGACAAGACCTAAATGAGCCAATTAAGATTTAGTAAACCTTTTTATTTTTTACCTTTAAAATCAAGCAAAATTCAGATTAAATTTAGGCAAAATTCGAAGGCAAAAATCAGGTAATATATCATTAGATGCGTCTCAAAATTCTGAAAATATTGCTATTTTGTTTTTCTAAATTCGGGCTATGGTTGGCCCGAAAATCACACTTTTTTAAAAATGATCTGCCTCGATATGACCTGTTCTAGATTGGATCAGATTAAATCTGATCCATATGATCCAAGTTGATATGGATCTTGACCCAGTCCAAGACCTATATTAATTAGGATTTGGTCTAGACTGAGATCCATATGGATATTGGATATGAAATTTGGATCTTAGATCCAGATCCAAAATCCAAGTCCAACTAATTTAAAGTTTTAAATTCAATATAAAAGTTAACTGAATGAAATTCCACGTTAAAAATACTCCCAGAGGGGGAAGAGACCCTCTAAAATTTTATTATTTAATAAATAATTAATAATTAATTAATTATCAAAAATTAATTAATTCTAAATTTTTATTTTGGATATGGCAGAATTCTACATTTATGGAACTCTACCTATTATGTAGGGATTCTAGAAGGGGTGTCACCCTCTAGAAGATCCCAAATGTGGTTAAAGTAAAATAATAAAAGAAATAAAATAAAATAAAATAAGAGAATAAATAGGAGTAGTTAGAGGGAAAGTAGACCTCTATCCTCTAAAGAAGGACTCCAGAAGGGACGTCACCCTCTCTCTAGAAGACAAAAAAAAATTAATTATAAAATGGTCTAACTCGCCCCTCTGTCTAGATTTCGTTTTCTAGAGAGAGAGAAGGGAAAAGAAAGAAAGAGGAAAAGAAAAGGAAAGGAGTAAGAAAGGAGGATCCCTCTCCGTTCTGATCGTCCGACGAATACTTTTTCAGTCTTTTTCTATCTTCAATCGAAGGTACAGGTTCCTCTCTTGATTTGAATGGGAAGAAATAGTCTAAATCCAGTTTATGGGAGATTTTAGTGAAAAAAAGGGGAAAATCTGAACTGGAATATATATATATATATATATATGTGTGTGTGTGTGTGTATATATACATAACGTTGAATATGTATATATATATATATATATATATATATATATATATATATATATACGTGGGTCAATTTTCTCTTTCTTTTCTTTTCAGCCTATATATATTGTTAAATCAGCCATTGATTTCCTTTTTTTGGCATGTACACAATTTTTTATTTCGTGCTTATAGTTTTCATGTGCTAAAACCGAATTTGACCTGCGAGTTATTTTTCTCGCATAGTTCTTAGTTGTAAAAATGTTCTGCATAATTTTATAAAAACTCTTAAATCTGATCTGCCACTGTGCATGTAGACAAATCTGGACAGATTTGTCCAACAGCACATGTGGGTAGATCTGGACAGATCTGCCGATTACATAGGTGTGCAGAACTGTTCCAGATCTGCTGAATTTTTTTTACTGCGAATTTGGTTCGGATCTACCAAATATGTATATATCTGTCCAGCTGTATGTACTTGCATTCAGATGTATTTCAATGCTACCATATTGAATATGTTTTTGAGATACTATCATATTGAATATGTTTTAAGATGCTGTCATATTGAATATGTATTTTCAGCATGTTATATTTCTGCATAAATATGCATCAAATATGTATTTAACATGTTATATTTTTGCATAAACATGCATTAAATATGTATTGCCAACATGTTATGTTTCTGCAAAAACATGCTGAAAATATGTATTTCCAGCATGTTATATTTCTGCACAAACATACATCAAATATATATTTCCAGCATCATTATCTATGTGATTTATATGGCTTTTAGGTGGGCTATTGTAGGGTAGACCAATGCTGCACATTTATGTGCAGCATTGTCCGTTGTCCACCGCCTTTGGGTTGTATGTTTTCTACATAATAAACATGCTGCCAACATCATGCTAATGTTGTCCTGTGCATCGAGGCAGCATAGGTATTACTCAGTGGTCATGTTTTGTATCTCGAGCATGCCCAAATTTGTTACATGAATAGCAAAAGTATTTATTGGTTATGTATGCTCATGCAATTAAATATCATGTTGGCATAGATGTGCATATCATGAACACATAATTTCTGAAGTTATTTTAATGTTGTATTAACATGACCATGTACCTATGTCACACGGACTCGACTAGGGAGGAGTCGCACCCGAGTCGACACGCCCCGACACGGGTGCGGCTTCGGACACGGCCCGGACTCGGTCAACGCCGAGTCGGACTCGGTCAACAAGTCGAGGCCGAGTCTGTCCTTGTTTTGGACTCGGCCAACGTTGACTGAGTCCAAAAATATCCATTTTTAAGGTAAAAAACAAAAAAAAAATGATCTTTTTATATATTTTTTAAATATATATATATAGCATGATTCTCAAACATAAGCCCCAGAAGAAGAAAAAATCGGGGGGCGCTGCCCCCCCGGATCCCCGCCTGCTGACCGCGCAATGGAACCCGTGCCGAGGGGAGCCCCCAGACCCCCCTTTCTGCAAGGGCAAAAGTATAATTTGCAAAGTTTATAAAAACACTCATGTTGGTGCCAAACTTTATAGGACAATATCCACATATATGCACACAGGATATATTATTATTATTATTATTATTATTATTATTATTATTATTATTATATATAGTCGAGTCCCCGTGTCCAAAAATTTTAAAATTGCGCCGCACCCGTGTCGCACCCGCACCCATGTGACATAGCCATGTACATGTTTGGATGTTATGCATAAGATGAATCATAAAAGAAAAATGCATGTTGTAGACAATTGTTCGTATGCATATACAATTTGTTTTATATGCACATTCTAGTTGTGTGTAAATGAATGTGCATTGTAGACATGTTTAAGTAACTGTGTAGGAGTCCATATTGAAGAGGGTTTTGCATAAGATGCATCAGTGGTCAAATATGAACCACGATAGACCATGTGGGTCAGGAGCATCTGTTGCTCCAAGATTAGTGTTTATGCATTGCAAAATTCACTCTTGATATTTTTGGGTTTCTAAATTAATTGCATTGTTAAAATTGTGTCGGGCCAGATCCCGTGTTGGGTTTTGCATGTTGATTTGCAAAACGGTTCTTTTGTAAAGAATTTAACTTTTGTTAAAAAGATAAAAGAGATAAACAATGTAATTAATATTTTCCCTTCCTTGATGTCCCTTTTACAGTATGGGAATCCTAGATGGCGGTTTCGAAAAAATCATGAGGATACTAAAACTCTGTGTGCGATTGTACCCCTGAACTGGTGGTTCACCTTCCGACCACGGTTTTAAAGAGTTTTCAACTACTTTGCCCGAGAGTGGTGTTGTGACACAATTGTTGTTATTGGTATACCAAGAAAGTGACATTAGTGAATGTTGATTTACCTGGTGTTCCGACATTAGATATTGATTTCTAATGTTCTGATGGATAGTGTTGATTCCTGATATCGGTCAAGGAACAAGTGTGGAACCCAGTAATAAAATGCAAATTGTGTGTTAAGTAAGCTATAACTGAGAACCTATCTTGGACTTCGAGAATTGTTGTACATGTTTTGAGTATCTGTGAATTTTAATAAAAAGTAAAACTAAATTTGTGTACATTTAATAGGGACATGCATGCAAAAGAGAACTCTGACAATAACTTAATAATTTATTCATGCATGTGCATTGAAATCATGCATATTTATTGTTCTGCATTAGTTCATGCATTCTTATTCTGTTTCATGTGAGATATTGTCATTGCATGATAATTGCTTTTAAATGCTTGAATGGTAATTAAATTATGAGATTTTTGTAGTTATGTTCTTCTAAAAACTTGCATGAATTTGATTTATACTTTTTCTTGCTTATTTAGATTTTTAGAGAAATATGTACAAAAAATCTTTGATTCTTACAGAGTACTTCGTATGTTTTTCTCAGGACCTAGAGCTCAGCGATGGGGTTGACTGCCACAGGGAGCCTACGAGATCGCGTGACTTACTTCTGTTATTCTTGGACAGTGTGGCTCTGAGATTAAATACTTTAATTTAATTTTGTTCTCAAACTTTGATTATTGATTAATAAAGTTAGTTGTTTTGATTGGTTGATTCAATGTAAAGATCCCTTGTGGTTTGGAATTTGTCAAGTCTGTGAGGCCCAGGATCCTTAGGTTTTGGTTTCTGCAATTGTTTAAAAAAAATCACTTTTCATCGGGGATGAGTTGGGGTCGTTACATTGTCAGCATGTCGTTCATGTCCGTGCAACGACAACAAACATGTTGTCGGCATGCCGTTGTTCACACTTGTGCAGTGACAGCTGATCAGACACATGTGGCTGATCATACCTGCTACGGTTCATGCATGCAGCAGTCTATACATGTTGATCAAGCACATGTGGTTGATGATTTGATCATACCTGCAGCAGGTTATACATGTTGATCATGCATATTGTTGTTTATACATGTAGTTGATCATGCAGATTGTTGTTTATACATGTTACTCATGCATAGTGTTGTTCATACATGTTGCCGAGAATACATGTAGTTGTTCATACGTGGGGTTGTCCATACATGTTGCTGATCAAGCATATCGATGTGCATACATGTTGTCGATCATACATGTTGTGCATACATGTTGTCGATCATACATGTGGTTGTTCAGGCATGTTGTTCACGCTTGTTCTGTGATAGCAAACATGTTGTCAACATGTTGTTGTTCACACTTGTGCAATGATAGCAAACATGTTGTCAGCATGTAGCTGTCCACACGTGTAGCATCAGCAAGTTGGTGGTAAGTATTATTGCTGCATATATGTATGCAGCGACAACATATGGTATGTATGTTGCTCATATATGTGTGCAGCAAGAGCAGGTATGACATATATATATATATATATATATATATATTGCTACATTCGTCTTTGTGTTGTGAATGTGCATTGGGGTTGCAATCAATGCATTTAGAAATATGATTTCTGTTGAAAATCATGGAATCTGATCAGTTTTGGATATTCATCTAAATCTGAGATGAATATATATGCATATTGTTGCATTCGTCTTTGTGCTGTGAATGTGCATTGGGATTGCAATCAATGCATTTAGAAATATGATTTCTGTTGAAAATCATGGAATCTGATCAGTTTTGGATATTCATCTAAATCTGAGATGAATAGATAATGAAACCGATCGATTTTAAAAGTTGGGTTTTGGCTAAGTGATGAATTTGAAAAGATTGCATTTATTCATTTGCCATAAATATGCATTGATGATTGTGCATTGTGAACATAAGTTTGTATATCTGTGTATGATTTATGTTCACTGAAATTTGGAATGACATAAATTATTTATAAGATTGATTAGTGGTTGTATGTGAACCATTGATGGGTCTCTGGAGGCTAGGAGCATGTGTTTCTCATGTGTTACTGAAACTATTTATGCATTGCAAAATGATTTATGAAAATATTAGTTTTTTTTTAAAATTAATTACATTATTGAATTGTTAGGACAAGAGCCCAAATTTGTTATTGTATGTTGATTTGCATAATTGTTCTTGTGTAAAAAATATTTAATTGATTAAGACGGTAAAAGAGACCAAACAGTGTAATAATGTTCTTCCTTGATGTCCCTTTGACAGTGTGAGAATCTTAGATGACGGTCGTGGAGGACCGTGAGGATACTAAAACACCGCATGCAATTGTTATTCCCAAGAACCCGATGTGAGGTTCATGTTTTCAGCCACGGTTGTAGGAAATTTTTATCCACATTGCGTGGGAGTGGTGTTATTGACTCAATTGTAGTTAATGGTATACCAAGAAAGTGACATCAATGGATGTTGATGTCCTTGATGTCTCAGCATTAGGTGTCGATGCCTAATGTTCTAATTGATGGTGTTGATGTCATATATCAGTCGGAAAACAAGTGTAATAACCCAATAATTCAAATACAAATTGTGTATTAAGCTATGACCGGGAACAAGCTTGAACCTCGAGAACTTTACCCATTTTTTAGTATCTGTGGGTTTGTAAGGAAAGTGAAAATTAAAATTGTGTGCATTTAATAAGGACATGCATGCAAAAGTAACTCTGATAATTAACTTAAGAAGTTATTCATGCATCTTTTACAGTTTAGCATTAGTTTCATACATTCTTGAATATTTGATTTAGCATGAAATTGTTGAATGCTTGCTTAAACTGCTTGAATGGTAAGTTAGTTCTGATGAATTATTGTTTGTGATTTCCTCTTAAATTTGTTCATGATTTAATTTTTACTATTTACTTATTGTTGGATTTTTAGAGGAATTTGTACGAGGACTTCGATTCTTACCAGTTTTCTAAAAATATTTTAAGGCACGAAGGCTCAGTAATGAGAGGGACTGACTGGCTGGAGGGCCCGAGGTTTATGACTTGGTATCCTGGGTTCTGATGTGCATGGGGTGAAATAGAGTTGATTTTTTAATTTTAAACTTTCTTGACTTATTTGATTAAATAAATGGAGTTTAATTCATAGTTTTAAATTAACTCTATGTTTGGAATGGTTGATGGAATGGATATATTAAATCTATAATGCGCCCCTGGTCCTTGGGAGGTTTTCCGCAATTGTTTTTTTTTTTTAAATCTGCATTTTTCGAGGGTCAGTTTGAGGTCGTTACAAATCTCACTCTGAATTAGTTGGATTCAATAAAGGAAATGGAATCCGATCAGTAATCATATTCGGATTCAGTTTACGATTTTACAACGAAATTGGACAGATATTCGATTCCAATGAACATCCACATTCAGATGCATGGAATTAGTCAGATTCGCTACCTATGTCATAGGGACACGCCATTTTGGCTGTCCCTGGTGACATGAGCTGACACACCGACTCAGACACTGACACATATTGCATTATTTTAATATTTTTAAATGATATTTTATACATTTTAAATTTATTTCAATAAAAATCCATTTATAATGAAATATTCAAAAATAGCTTTTATTGATTAAAATTTGAAAAAGCCTTGTCCTCGTGTCCCATTTTTGAAAAAAAAAATGAATTTTCGAGACGAATCCGGATCCCGCGTCTTCGAGTCCATGAATCATTGTGTCATAGAGTACTACCCATTCTCCATTTGAATCCGAGTCCAACTCCAAATCCAATTAATCTGATTTGATAAAGGCGACAACCAAACCAAATAAAACCCATTTATATCCAAACCAAGACACAACTACATAACGCAACCACCAGTACACATGTATGTGTTATGACTCAAAAGCACCAGAGAAAGCCCTTGACAGAACCATGTCATTCACAAAATGAGCTTATCATATTTTTGTCACTGAAGGTGAGATATGTATTTACTTTAATCTGTGATTCGATAGTATTTTTGAAATACAATGGGTCTGCATTAATCAATAAATATACTGAAAAGACCAGGTATGATGATATTAAAGGAAGGAAACTTCAAACAAGATAACAGTGACATTTTGTGTTGGTATCGTAGCAAGCCTAAAGATCTGTACACCCTTGAACATTCCATGCACACCTTAAATTGCATCCATACAAACAAGGTAGTTTGTAACACATATCTTTTCCTTTTTCAAGGTTTTCATTGAAAGTTCCCTAGGCAAACCAAAGAGAATGGCTGTCATTCCCTAAATGCCTGAGCACTCATTTTGAAGATAAATAATTACCAATCTATAAACTTCTAGATGATCCAACAACATGCAAAGAATTATTAAATGTAATGCTTAAATTGGCAAATTAAACAGATAAAAAGGAACAAAGCTTTCAATTATGAGGGAACTTTGATTTGTTCATATAAGGAATAAAATTTCCACCGAGGACTTGTTGAGCAAGCTAAGTGGCAGTCAGCATTCACAGCATACTTGTTGATTCCCATGAAATGCAAAAATGGTCTTGAAGCTTCTCCAGCTTTGACAAATGTAAAACATCTTAAAGCATAATGTTTACCTTAAGCTGATTGGTAGTCAAAAATGCTCTAATTCCATGAATTGGTGCTCCAATTGGAAACCGGAAGTCAAGATCTGTAACAGTTAATAAACTGAAACCTTGATGTGGAGCATGAAAAATAACCCTAAATATATTTCAACAAGCGGTTAAAATGGATGATATCAATGTAAAATGGCATACCACCAATTTCGCCGCCTTTGTTAACAAAAGTATGCACATGATCCTTTACAAGTAGATTTGCATCAGCCCCCACCTGAATTATAATTAAAAAAAAAAGTCACATGACATGTATCACATCCAGACCAAGCATATGGAAAATAGCTGGCATTTTTATTTAATTCCTTCAGAGTATATCTGCATGAAGAACTTTGCAAATACTCACAAAGAAAATACCACAGTTTAGTATTGAACAGAGTATCATGCTCCTACGAATAAAGTAGGGCCACACTCGACATAAAACGAGCCACTTAAGTACTTTATTAAGGCATTGAAGCATCTTATAATGATCTCCATAGAAAATGATTACACACGAAATTATGTTAGAACTTCTGGTCTGCTGGTTCATTACTTCATTTCCTGCTGAAACCCTCATCTATAACCCAACAATAAGAACGTCTGCCTTCTTATCTTCAACTTAAGTGTATTTTCTCCTAGTGATGGAAATATATGTATGCGCACTAACAATTACTTCTGAAAGATATGGCTACAAACAGGTCTATTTCAGGTCAGATCCAGATGACTGATTTCTGATCAGGCCTTTTGGATACCCAGATTCAGATCTGAAATGGACCACGATCATATGACCTAGATCGAGATGCAACATGCATAGACTTACCTGTCCCAAAATTCAGATCTAAAACAGGTTAGAGGACCGCCAGATTTAATGTAACTAAGTGAAGTCCTAGGTTTCAGTATGCTCCAGATACACTTTAAATGACCCAAAAATCTTATAGGACCAACTAATAGTGAAAGAAGGTTAATCATATTGGGTCAAATCTTGAACTAGATTTTATTATTAACAGCCCTACTCAAGCTCATGCCATTCAAATGGTAGTTTGAAGTTTGAAATTCATTTCAACCTTGAAATAGGACAAAAAATCTTGCTAGCATACCCAGATTAACCTGGTTTATGGACTACAGGCAGTCAGTGCACCTGAAATAAAACCAACTTCAGAAGTCCCACCTCAAATGTTGGGTTAAGTTGAGAAGAGTCATCTTATCCAGGTTGCTGGAATTTATAATGATTTTTTCCTTCACATTTCTCACCTGCCTTTTATAGTAAAACTTTAACTTTGTGCAGGAAGGATTGCATTCATACTTAGCTACACTTATCCAGAAAAGACTTGCAAACAAGAGAAAAACTTGATTATTAACTCAAATTCTAGATCCAACTTGAGCTGTAGACCGAGATAGTGGGATTGCCTATTCACTGTAACACAGTTGATAACATACTTAACACTAGAGTTAGAAATAAAACGTTCATATCAAGCTTACAGAAATAATCATGCTAAAAGACTCAAAAGTATATGAAAATACTACGACAAGAATATAATTGCGGCATGTGTGCTAGGTGCTAAAAATTTTAAAAAAAGCACAAACTTCCCAGAATACTGCTAGGCTTCATTGCTACTATGCACAAAATGATTCTCAATATGGCATTACATTTTGTGGATATCAGTGTCAGCCACTGGAGCAGCATGGTGTGTCCATGTCCAACTTGATTGGCTCGTAGGCTAGAAAATACGAATATTAAAATTGTAAATTTATTCCTAGCATGAAGAGATTGTAATTTTTATTACTGATAATTTCACATGTTGAGAGAGAGAAGGTTCATAAGATTAAGGAGAGAAAGGAGTCAACTAGCTTCCCCTTTTTCAAGGAGAAAGATGGAGAAAAAAGGGGAATAAGTACTTCACTACTTTTGAGGCTTCCAAAAGTGGTCTCCAAATGTGCCAAAATCTTAAAAAGCAAAAAGGTAAAGTATAATATAACTCCAGATCACAAAATGTTGCAATATTATAGTGCAATACGCATACCTAAAGGAAAATACTACTTTTAAATATAACACATGTACCGGTTGAGGAATGTAATTCCCTTATTACTAACATGTATGCTACCCACTTACTTTTGTATATATGTTTATATTAGAGGGGCATTCTTGTAACTGTACCATTAGGGTCTTTAGTCAATCGCTTTTGTCTTCTAGTGTATCCTAAGGGGTTTGTAAGGAAATGAGTTCCTCCGACGATATTCACTAAATCACCAAAAGTGAACACTCAAAAGAGTTCCACCAAAATTGTAATAGCGTGTATTTTCATACTTAGCTAAATTTTGAGATTTCTGAAATTTGGCTGTGTCAAGGAAAAAACGATAAACTCTCGTTATTAGGATATGATAATTGAGTTTGGGCGTAGCCTAGGTCTCATTGAGAAGACCGAAGCAAGCCAATTAAAAGGTGATAAAAAGTTTTATTTTCAACTTTTAAATTCGAGCAAAATTTGAATTAAATTCAGGCAAATTTCGGTCAAATTACATATCGATAGATGCGCCTCGAAATTCTGAGTTCAACGATATATTACTTTTCCGAATTCGGGCTACAGTTGCCCCCAAAATCAGAATTTTTAAAAAAAAACAACTTCGATGGGACCAGGTTCAGATTGGATCGGACCAAATCCGATCTATATGATCCAATTTAATATGGATCTGAACTCAATCCAAGACCCATATTAATTAAGATTCAATCCAGTTCAAGATCCATATGGATTTTGGATATGAATTTGGATCTTGGATCCAAATTTAGATCCAATGAAAATACAACTTTAAATTTAGTATACAGGTTTAAATTAAATAATTTTAAAGTTAAAAAGGTTGTCAAAGGGATAAGGCACCCTCTGAAAGTTTCTTAATATTTATTTATTAATAAATAATAAAAATAATATTTAATATTATTTAATTCCAAATTTCAGAAGTTGTTAAATGGTGGGGACTCTAGAAGCATCCATAATAATTATCATTAAGGCATAAGGTAGGAGAATAAGAGAACTCTAATAGAGTTGGAAAAAAAAAAGAACTGGAAAAGTCAACAAGAAAAGTTTTGAAAAAAATTGGAAAGAAGAGTTGGAGATGGACTCCCATATGGGAAGTCCAATCTCCAGCTTATTTAGAAAGGGCCGGAAAAGAGGGGGGGCATCACCCCCTAGATGCATCTATATAAACTCAAAAAAAAGGGGAAAGAAAGAAAGGAAAAGAGAGAGAGAGATAAAGAAACCAAAAAGCGTGTGAGGGAGAGAAGGAGAAGATGAAGAAGGAAAGGAGGAAGAAGGAGGAGGAGACACATCCCTCTTTCCGATCATCCGATGCGTCCTCCATCCTTTTCGAACTTCAAAATGAGTACGGGTTCGTTCTCTTGATTCAAATAGGAAAAAATAACCTAAGTTGGAACTTGAAATTTTATCAGTTCATAACCTAAGAAAAAGGGGGAAAGGATGTAATACCCATGAATTTTATCAGATAAGAAAACTTGAAATTTACGTACTTAAGCTGGAACAGGGATATTTTGTTATTTGATTTGTTTATTCATGTTCGGATCTCAGATATTTTGTTGGGATCTTCAACATCGGATCCATAATATGTTGTTCAGATCTTCGATATTCCATTTGGATCTTAGATATCGAGTCACTAAATTGATATTTAATAATAGATTACACTCAAATGGATCGAATCTCTGGTAATGGATCCTCAATATCATGATCAAATTTGATATTGGATCCAGGATGAATGAAGTGGATCCATGAAGTTTAAATCAGATTCTTAATAAGTGTAAGGACCCCAACTTATACTCCTTAAAAAGTGCGAATTTTTTTTTAGCAAGTACAGAAACAATCCCAGAGACCTGGGGCCTTACAGTTAAACACAACCACCACCACAAGGGATCTTATACTCATCTTTCATACCAAACTAAAATCAAACCAACTTTATTCATTCAAATGTAAATAGTTTGAGACATAAGTAAATGAAAGTAAAGAAAGCAAAAGGAAAGAGTCACGTCGTCCCAAGAATATGCCCTGCAGTGGTGTAATCCCCTCCTGACTCCTCTCAAAAGCAAGTCCTCCCCACTAGGCATCTGAGGTTGCGAAAAACACCAAAAAGTAGGATGTCAGAATCTAAAGAATCCTGCGTACAGGTCCCTCTAATGAATCAAATAAGTAAAAAAGAACATAAATGAGATTCATGCAATATTTTAGAGGGACATAAATGTAACACATTCATAATTCAAATATTCATTCATGCAATAGAGAACATTGATTAAGCATGAGGGAACATTTAATAACAACAAAGATTACAGTTTAAGCATTAAGACATACATCAGGGAACAATATCATGCATTCACCAATATTGCAAAATTAATGAAACAAGTAAATATACATGATCTAATATATAGCAGGAATATGCATGGCTTCAGTGCAATGTATGAGTAAATTATTACCTCTTATTAAAATTTTATTTTCATATGCATGTCCCTATTAAATGCACACAATTTAAGTTTCTCTTTTTAATTACCATTGCCCGCGGATACACCAAACGGGTAAAATTTCCGAGGTCAAGTTAGGTTCTCAGGGTAGCTTAGCAGACAATTTGTATTTTATTACTGGGTTTCAAACTTAGCCCTCGATCGATATCAGAAAACAGCACCATCCATCGAAACATTAGAAATCAGCATCTAATGTCAGGGACATCATCATCCATAAGTGTCAATTTTCTTGGTATACCAAAATAACAGTTGTGTATACACACCACCCTCAGGCAAAGTAGCAGACTCTCTCTAAAATCGTGATCAGGAGAAGAACTTCAATATCGGGTTCAGGGGCAACAACAACGCACACAGAGTTTTAGTATCCCCACGGTTTCTCCAAAATCGCAATATCCAAGATTCCCACACTAAAAAAGGGACATCAAGAAAACGTAGATTACATTGTTCTTAAATTTCTTTTATTTTGTTATTAATTAATCTTCTTTAATTTGCAATTCAACATGCAAAATTAATTACGTAAGCTTGCAAATCAACATGTCAAGTTCTTCACGGGACCACAGCCCGTGGCATTATAGAACAGTACAATAAAAATCGCAAAACATTAAGATCATGCAAATACATTCATTATATATCACATGCTTTTCTATCCATAACCATGCACGCCAAATTAATACCACAAATTCGCATTTCCAAATGTGAGGCTCATCACAGGACTCCAGCCCGTGGAAAAATATAGAACAGTAAAATACAATGCAACAACATTAATGTGATTTTTGCGATGCATTTAAAATGAATAAAGAATGAGCAAACCAAAGCTCGAAGCCCACCAGGCCCACGATGATTCATTTTGACCATCGATGCACCTTATGCAAAAACCATAACATGTCATATATGCAATAGAGTCACATGCTTTCCAATGGGCATCAACATATGCCAATTTAACAATGTGCAAGGACTAATACATTCATATGCACGTGTCCACACTATTCATGTGCATGTATTCATGTACTAATGAACACATATGCTTTTATTCATGAATTATCTTAGTTAAAAACATGCGAATACTAATGCAAATCTACAGATGCAACATATATCAATTCCACATGTGCACGTGTACATAAGAACAATTATGCATTAATACCTTGATTAAGCATGTTATACTAGGTGCAAGCCCGCCATATTTCATTCTTTTGTATGAATACAACTATATCTAACACCATAAGTGATTTCATGTGGCAGTATACATTTTTTTTTATTTCAGATTCAAATTAGTATATCACGTGAGCAACTGAACATGCAACTCACCTAAAAACCTTGGATATTTTTCATACAAGTCACAGCATGCATAAAAAGGAACCCCACTTCTTTAAAAACTTTTGTTTTACATTTTTTTTTTTGAAAGAAAGAGCACCTGCCCAACTGGGGCCACATCGAGCCCAGAACAAGTGTCCAGCCGACTACAGCAGACATGTACTCAGCTGGGGCTAAGGCCAACACTGCCCAGCCGACAGTGGGTCGGCTGGGGCCTAACAACCCCAAATATTGATGGGCAATATAAAACACTTGAAATCTTCACAAGCACGCTGTTATACATGAGCAGACATTTGAGGTAGATTTTCAGCTTTTGTTACAAACAGATATAGATAAAGAGAGCATTCTATCTTTTACTAGATATGATATCTTTAGATGTAAACAAATATTAAATTGATGTAATATAAAAACTAAAACCGATTCCCAGGTCATGACATTCAATATTTTATCTGCATCAAATTATAATTTGTGCTTGTTTTATAGGTCAGAGATAAATCACATCATTGCAAGATAACATCTTACGTATATGCAAAATTTGATGACACACACATATATATATATATAACTACTTTACAAACAGGTTAATATATATATGAATGTGTGGGATTAATGTTTTCCAATTCAACAGTGGTCCAGCACACATCTGGACAGCTGTTTGGGATTGGACAGCAGACTGTCCGGTCCCAGCCAACTGTCCAGGCTGGGACTGGACAGCTGTCCGTCCTGTCCCGGACCAAAAACCGCCAAAAATCCAAATTTTCCACATTAACTAAATATGCACATATTTTTATTTCCATAGATCTGGTTCGGTTTTAAGAACCACAGCCCTCTGAAGACCTACAGCACGATTGTCCGCAAAAAAAAGTAGTCGGACAGGTCTATGTTGTTGGGTCAATGAATTGCTGAGGAATTGAACCAAAGTTTTTTTTTTCTTATTTTTCTCTTTTAATCAATTATTTTCTTTTCATCAACTCGTGTTTTTTCATTCTTCTCTTTAGTCAACTCGTTCATTTTTTTTGTCATGGATTCCCCATCACTTTCATCCAGTTTTCTTGGTTAACTCATATCTGAGAAATTGAATAACTCCAATTTCTTGACCTGGAAGAGGCAAATTTTGCCTTTTATTAGTAGTTTGGACCTCTCTGGTCATGGAACGATTCATGCACCTTTCGAGTTCATCCTACAGGAAGAGCAAGATGATAAATGGGAGGTTTCTAATAAACTAGTTTGCAATCCAGAGCTTACAGCATGGAAAAAAAAAGATCAGGCGGTTGTGGCTTATATTACCTCTACACTTTCTCAAGAGGTATTAGTGGTCATTCCATATGAATGTTCAGCTAGAGAATTGTGGGAGATACTAGCGCAGACCTATTCACAGATTTCTGAGGCTAAGATTCTTCGTTTAAAGAGAGAGTTTCAACACTTAAAGGAAGAGAATTTATCGATTACAGAATACATGAACAAAGTCAAAAGCATCACAGACCAATTAGCGATGGTGGGATGTGTTACTCCGGACAAAGAGAAAGTTTAACAGGCGTCGAATGGTCTTGGATCTGACTATCACATGTTGGTCACTTCTCTTCTATGCCTTCCTTCATTGCCTAACTTTGATAATATGTGCGCAAAATTCCTGTAGTATGAAGTTACTACTAGAGGTGAGGAGTTGACTTCCAATTCCAGCAAGCATAAGGTCCTTGTCACAGGCATGGTGGCAAGACGTGGACGTGGAGGCTTTTGAGGTGGACGGGGACAGGGAAGAGGTAGTCAAGGAGGTCGTGGATTACTTCTCACGCCTAACATGTCACCCAACTCATTCCCAACTAACCAATCTTCTAGACAGATACCAACGTGTTTTCAGTGTAATAAAAAGGGGCACATTAAGGCAAATTGCTGGCATAATCCGCAAAACAGAGGCATATTTAGTGGTGTTGGGCCTTCCACTAGAGAGCAAGCAAGGGATGAAAAGGAGAATGTGAAGAACCTCTTGATTTCTTCGCTTTCCGAGTTAAGTTTCAAGCAAACTAAGCAGGAGACTTAGTACAATGACTATGGGGTTGTTGCACATGTGACAGGTAACGTTGGTAAGATTTCACAACTCATTCCTTATCGTGGTAAATTTAGTATTAAAACTGGAGGTGGTGCCCTCCACCCTATATCTCATGTTGGAAACATTTCTCTTCCACTCCCCAATTCTTCACTTCTTTTATCTGGTGTTTATCACTCACCCAGTATTGTTAAAAATGTTGTTTCTCTTTCTAAACTTGTCGATGATACTAATTCTTGTGTCAAATTTACTCTTTTTTCTGTATGTGTCAAGGATCTTCTCACGAAAAAGACGCTCGTAAGGAGAACGATAGGGAAATATGTATGTCCTCAAGGAGTCTCCTTCTGCTCGTGTTGCTCCAATAAATCCACAGCCAGTGTTATTTAAAGATTGTTTTAGTTTGTCCCAGTATAATAAGGCAGAAATCCGGCATCGTTGTTTGGGTCATTGTAATCGTTCATTCATTGAAAAACTTGTGTCTAGTGGACTTGTTCCACAGTCTAGTTTGAGTATTGAGTCTGATATTTCCCTTTGTTCCAGTTGTCATTTATGTAAGAGTCATGTTCTTCAATTTTACTCAATAAATCAAAGAGCTTATGTGCCTTTTGAAATTATCTATTCTGATGTTTGGGGACCCGCCACACAATCTTCTTTATCGGGCAGCCGCTATTATGTCACTTTTATCGACAGTTATTCCAGAGATACTTGGATCTACTTTATGAAACACAAATCTGAAGTGTTCAAGCTTTTTCGCTCATTTTGTGCCTTAGTTTGTAATCAGTTCTCATTTCAAATCCAACATTTCCAATGTGATGGTGATGCAGTCCACGTTGGAGGAGGAGAGAAAATAATGGCCCACCGTGAATCGGTGTGGCTGAACTTCTTTATTAAACTCAGAAATGTTCGATAAGCAATAGGAAAATGCAATAAACAGGGAAAAATGTAAAGGAGAACAGCAAGCAAGTAAAAGAATAGGAAAAACTGCAGGAAAGAAAGACGGCTGGAGCTTTTCAGTAATCTCTGCCTTCACGCAACCCTAGGCAGAGCTTTTTAAAGGTTGCTTACTGGACCCGGGTCGTGGGTCCAGGTTTTGGATCCGACCCACGATCTGGGTCTGTCTCGATCTGCAGCTGGTTCTGGGGCGTGCGAGCTCCACCACGCCTGACGTAGGTGCGCAGGGGTACCTCCCTGCGTCGTGGCTCCGTCTCTGCAAGTGAGTCATATGCGCGGGGTCCTTCATCTACCCTTTGTGGCGGATCGGGTGGCACGATGGATCCAATCGGGTCCTGCCCTGCATCATTCTCCCCTGGTTGGGAAGAAGTCGGCTCTGTCGACTTGTTGTTGCCACAATAAGCATATAGATCAGCCACGTTGAAAATAGGGGAAATATGCCAATCATCAGGCAGCTCAAGGAGGTAAGCATTCGAACCCAATCGCTGAAGGATCCTAAAAGGGCCATACTTCTTAGGACTTAATTTGCTATAGGTGCCTACGGGAAAAAGCTCTGGACGCAGATACACCCAAACAAGTTGACCGACCTCGAAATGGACATCACGACGACCCTGATCTACGAAAGCTTTGTAGGTCTCATAGCTTTCAACAAGTTTGGCCCGGACTTGTCTGTGAACGTCGCGCATATATTCAATGGCATCAAAGGCATCCGGAGCTGGAGCTGAGAGATCTGACACAGGGGCTAGGTCAACAACATGGGTGGGAGACCGACCATACACTACCTGGAACGGAGATTTACCAGTAGAACGGTTAATGGAGTTGTTATAGGCGAACTCGGCTTGGGGCAATACGAGATCCCAAGTTTTGACATTTTCGCCCACTAGGCTCCGTAACAAATTTCCTAAGGTGCGGTTCACAACTTCGGTTTGGCCATCAGTCTGGGGGTGATACGCACTACTGAACTGAAGCTTAGTTTTCAACAGGGCCCATAACGATTTCCAAAAGTGGCTCATAAAACGCGTGTCGCGATCGGAAGTGATTGTGTGAGGTAGACCGTGGAAACGGGCAACGTCCTTGAAATAATATGAGGCGACTAAAGAGGCATCGGTGGTGCGCTTGCATGGAACAAAGATAGCCATTTTGGAGAACCGGTCAACAACTACTAAAATTGAATCAAAACGACGTGGTGTGCGGGGAAGGCCCACGATAAAATCCATGGATACATGCTCCCACGGCCGTTCAGGAATGGGTAACGGGGTATACAGACCACTATTCTGACGATGACCCTTGGACACTTGACACACATGACAGCCTTGGATGAACTTGACAACATCTTTGCGCATTTTGGGCCAAAAGTATCGTTCATCTAAGAGAGTGAACGTCTTATCATGCCCGAAATGCCTTGCTAACCCTCCTTCATGTAATTCAGAAATCAACTGAAGTCTAACCCTCGATCATTCATTGTTTATTTTCTGTGATCGTCAGGTACATACCTTGATTCTTATATATGTGGATGACATTATTATTACTGGGAATTCAGATGAACACATAAAAGCCACCAAGGACTTACTGAGTCGACAGTTTAAGATGAAAGATTTGAGAGTCTTACGTTATTTCTTGGGAGTTGAAGTGGATAGACAGAATGGATCTCTTTCATTAACCCAACACAAATATACCTTGGATCTGTTGAAAAAGGCAGGCATGATAGATTGTAAACCACTATCCACTCCTAGTGTATTAAACCACAAGCTCAGTTCTCAAGATGGGGAATCATATAAAGACTCCAAGCAATATCGTAGTCTCGTTGGAATGCTTCAATACCTCACCTTCACCAGACCAGACATTGTGTATGCAGCGAACCAAGTGTCACAATTCATGCATGATCCACAAACAAAGCATATGAATGTTGTTAAGAGAATTCTTCGATATTTAAAAGGCACTCTTGGAGATGGTCTAGTTTATCATCAGTCCAAGTCCAAAGGGGAGCGACATCGATTAGATGTTTACACAGATGCAGATTGAGCTAGAGATCCAGATGACAGTTGATCGATTTCTGAATTTTGTGTTTTTCTCGATAGGAACTTGATAGCGTGGAGTAGCAGGAAACAGCGTGCAGTTGCGCGATCCAGTACAGAAGTTGAGTATCGGTCTATGACGACCGCTACAGCAGAGGCTACATGACTGAGATCGGAGAATCTATTATGCCCACCAATCTCTTTTGCGATAATCAGAGTGCCATACAAATTGATTTCAATCTCATTCATCACAGTCGTACCAAACATATAGAGATTGATCAACACTTCATTCGGCAAAAGATCGAAGATAAAGAAGTCGAGTCAGCTTATGTTTTCACGGCTGATCAAGTGGCGGATTTGTTTACTAAGGGACTTACCAGCATCCACTTTTAGTTTTGAAGAACAAGTTGTCCATGGTACGAAACCATGCACAACTTGAGGGAGACTATTAAGACTGTATATGTACATACGGGTCCAGATTTGGACCCGTATCCTTGTAACCTCACATGATAGATGATATCTAGAATATCGGGTCTGGATTGAAGAATCACAGACCCGATCCGATCAGTGTATTATATATATCAAGGAATAGGGCACGATTCTTATTGATTAAGAATCGCGCTTCACGTGGCTACCTCCTCCCTTCTCTTCCTTCCAGCAGTGATATAGAAGATCCAAAACTACACGTGCGTGATTTCTAAGAGTTTTACCCCTATTTATACAAGCACAAGAGTCTCTAAGAGAGATGTTGGGTCCCAATGTCTCAAATAGAACCATTGGGCTCTCTCTCCAATGTCTCTCTACATTGAAAAGAAAAAAAAAGTAAAAAAGGTAAAAAAGAACTAACCTAGTTAATATTTACTAGTTAGGTACTAACATAACATATATAAATATATGTGTATGCACTATTATGTTGTATATACATTTACATTTTTAACAGGGTTGACTCCCTTTATGTTGTAACATCTTCTTTGAAATCTTTGTATGCCTTCTTTCTCTTGTATTCATTCATGGCTAACTGATCCTCCATAGTACTCATTTTCAATCCTAGTGGATACAATTGGCACCTTGCCTGTGACTTAAAGTCACTAAATTATTTGACAAAATAGGAACTTCATGAGTCGGTGATTACATGCAAGAAAACATAAAATCAATGATAAGGATCATCATGATTTATTAAGGACGTATTTTTGAATTGGAGTCACTGTAATTAGTGAATGGTCAAGTCTGCAGCATCTAGAACACGGATATTTGGTTCAATTCCCACTAGCATCAAATGCCAAAATAAAAGGTTTATCATTAATATATCATTCAATGATTTGTCATAACCATAGTTACCAAGATATGAAATGAATACGAGACATGATGCGTGAAGCAAAAGTAGTGAGTGTTAAAAAGTAATACGAAGCACGAAGGGGAATACATTTTTTAAGTGGTTGTGGAAGCATGTGGAAAACGTAAAAGGAAACACGCAAGAAGTGACATGAAAGTTGTAACAACCTCAACTCATCCCCATTGAAAAGTAAAAAAAAATATTTAAAACAATTGCGGAAACAAACCCAGAAACCTGGGGCCTTACAGACATAATCAAAATCCACACCACAAGAGATCTTACATTAACCATCAACCAAATCAAATATCTTTATTCATTAATAATTAAAGTCTGGGAACAATAAGCAAAATAGAGTTATTTTGTCCCAATGTAAAATGTCAAAGTCATCATGCAGGTCTCGTAGGCTCTCCATCGCAGTCGGGCACATCACTGGACTTCAGAGGTTGTGAAAAACATAAGGAATACAGTGTCAGAATCATAGATTTTGCGTACAAATTCCTCTAATGAATCAAACAAGCAAGAAAAACATAAATTAAATCCATGCAATATTTTTAGAAGAATACAACTACAAATTCCAGTATTCAAATAACCATTCATGCATTAGTGAACAATTATCATGCAACAACAATATATCACAATTAAAAGAACAGGTAAAGATGCATGATCTAATGTAGAACAGGAATATGCGTGACGTCAATGCACATGCATGAGTAACTTATTATCTTTTATCAAAGTTTTCTCTTATATGCATGTCCTTGTTATATGCACACAATTTTAATTTCACTTTCCATTAAAACTCGCGGATACTCAAAACGAGTACAACAAATTCTCGAGTTCAAGTTAGGTTTTCAATTGTAGCTTAATACACAATTTTGTATTTTATCACTGGGTTTCACACTTGGCCTTCGAACAATATCAAGAATCAACATCATTCATCGGAATATTAGAATTCAACATCTAATATCGGGACACTAGGGAAATCAGCATCCACCAATATCACTTTCTTGGTATACCAAAAATAACAATTGTGTCTACACACCACCCCCAGGCAAAGTGGCAGAATCTCCTTAAAACCGTGGTCGATAGGTGAACCACCTAGTTGGGTTCAGGGGCACAATCGCACACTGAGTTTTAGTATCCTCACGGTTCCCCAAAACCGAAGTCTAGGATTCCCACACTATAGAAAGGACATCCAGAAAAAAGCATTAATTACATTGTTTTTCTCTTTTTTTATTTTTTTATCAAAAGAAAGATTTATTTCTCAATATTCGTTTTGCAAATCAGCATGCAAAATACAACATCAAAATTCATTTTGCAAATCAGCATACAAAACACAACATGGGTCCTCAGCCCATTACAATATGAAATAGTGCAATTAATACAGAAATTTAATAAATATCAAATTGATTTTTGCGATGCATAAAACTAAACATAGAGCAACACCTGTTCGTGGCCCGCACGGAGCCCACACGGCCTACAGTAGTTTACATTTGACCATTGATGCACCTTATGCAAAAACCATTGTGAACACGTGATCACACCATTATCCAATCATGTCCACAAATGCACGTTCACGCAAACATAATAAGAATGTACATGTATAACCATTTCACATCTGCATATGAACATATGCTTGCAAATTACATCTTTACTTTTATGATTCATCTCATGCATAATATGCAAACATGCATGTGATCATGCAAGTACAACAACGTAAATTTCAGGATTCACAAGTTCATTACATGCACATGTATGTAAACAATATATTGAATTTTATAAGCATGTGAAATCCACAATTCTGTCTGCCACTTCGGGTAAGCTCAGGGTACAACACATACCCACCGAGTCTAAGTCATGCTGCCCGCACACAGGACAGCACTGGTAGTCACATGAAAGTATTCCAATGCTTATATACAAACATGCATAACAGTCCAGTCATAAACATGCATAACCTGGATATGGACAGACACGCATATCTGCATATTAGACATGTATAAATCTATGCATTCAACATGTATAAAGTCTGAACTTTTAACATATGCAAATTCTGGACATAAACCTAAACATTTGACATATATAATTCTGAACATAACCATGAGCATTTTACGAGCATACACATGCACATGTAAATATGAACATACCTGTAAATCTGAACATACATAAATATGTAAATATGGACATATATGTAAATATGGACATATATAAACTTGTAAATCTGGTCATGAACATGAACATTTATTATAGGTAATTCTGGACATACATATGCATATTTATTATTTTATTTTATTTTTTGAAAACTGGCGCTGCCCAGAATTATTTTTTACCCTGCCCAGCGGAACCGCAGGTCAACTGGACTCAGCAGGGCATGAAGACTGCCCAGATTCTTTTTTTGATTCAGTTAGGAATTTGCCCAGTTTTATATTATCATATTCTTTTTCTCTTTGTTTTAAGTCTGCCCAGACTTTACCAGTCTTAATTTTTTTTCTGTGTTTTAAATCTGCCCAGACTGTACCAGTCTTAATTTTTTCTGTGTTTTAAATCTGCTCAGATTGTACCAGTCGTAATTTTTTTCCATGTTTTAAATCTGCCCAGATTGTACCAGTCTTAATTTTTTTCTGTGTTTTAAATCTGCCCAGACTGTACCAGTCTTAATTTTTTTGTGTTTTAAATCTGCCCAGACTGTACCAGTCTTAATTTTTTCTGTGTTTTAAATCTGCCCAGACTATACCAGTCTTAATTTTTTTCTGTGTTTTAAATCTGCCTAGCCGACCTTCACTCAGCTGGGCTTTAAGCCTTTAACAGATTGTGAGCCTGCCCAGCTGACTACAGGTCGGCTAGGCTTATTGGTGAATACAAATGCCCATCATCTCTTGAATCTGCCCAGCAGATGCAGTCCGGCTGGGCTTTAACAGTTTCTGAACTGTCCAGCAACATCATATATATATATATAGGATGTTGTAGCAGACCCGGTTTGGGTTGAACCTGGCCCAAACCGCGGCTGCGATTGACATGGACAAAACCTTATATATATATATATATATAGGCCTTTACGCATATGTATGTATATGCATACATACACGTATATATAGTGTCATAAACAGAAAATCAATATAAAGTGCATGTGTGCACATGATTATCATGAGATCGACGGAAATAAATAATCTGTATGCTTTTCTTTAAAATCTCATAAGTAATGATTGCAATGATCACATATAAAACATACTCCCGCCATAAAATAAAAGTTTAAATCCGATGTACACCTAAACAGCTGTGGGTACATCGATTTTTCATACTTTGAACATGGGAAACAAAATCAGATTTTATGGATCCCTTTAAAAATCTCACCTAAATCTGATTTAGGCTCTTTTTCCCCATTTGAATCAAAAGAAAGAACTCGTACCTTGTTTAAAATTTGAAAAGGTTGGAGAAAAGTAGATCGCCTCCTTTTTCTCCTTTTTTTTTTCTTTTTCCTCCTCTCTCTCTCTTTCTTTCTTCCTTTTTTTTTTGAAGTTTTTATAATAGGGGCCTCTAGAGAGTGCCCCCCCCCCTCTAGGGTTTTCTAATAGGGGCTGAAGAAAGAGCTTCCCATATGGGAGTCTATCTCCAACTCTCTTTCTTTATCTCTCTAGATTTTAGTTTGACTTTTCAAACTTTTTTCCTATTTCTTAGTACTTAGCTTCTTTTTTTTCATCTCATGGCAACTATGGACTCTTCTAGAGAGTGGCGCCCACTCTAAAAACCCTAGCTGCTCTCATCCAATAAATTTTGAAATTTATTTATTTTAATATTAAAATAATTAATTAATAATTATTTATTAATTAATAAATACCCAAAATTTTTCAAAGGGTGCCTTATCCCTCTAGGAGTCTTTTTAACAGTAAATATCTTCAATTTAAATCTTTATACTGATTTTACAACTTTAATTTCGTTGGATCTAAATTTCTGATTTGGATCTGATTCCAAGATCTAAATCCATATCCAAAATCCTTATGGATCCTAAGCTGGATCGGATCCTAATTGATATGGGTCTTGCACTGAGTCCAGACCTATATTAACTTGGATCATATAGATCAGATTTCGTCTGATCCAATCTAGACCCGGTCTCATCGAAGCGAGCCTTTTTTGAAAAAATGTGATTTTCGGGCCAATCGCAACCTGAATTCAGAGAAATCAAATATTGTTGAACTCAAAATTTCAAGGCACATCTAACGGTATATAACTTAAATTTTTCCTATGAAATTCATTTGAATTTCACTTGAATTTAAAGGTTAAAAATAAAAGTTTTTATCATGTCTTGTTTGGCTCGTTTAGGTCTTGTTAATGAAACCTGGGTCAAGCTCATACTCAAATATCATAACCTAACATCGAGTGTTCTACCGATATTTCTACAACACTTAGCCAAAATTTCAACCCTTTATGAATTCAACTAAGTATGAAAATACGTTATATTACGTGACAAGTTGAAGTGACCAGGAAATGACATGGAAACAAGTAGGAAGCGATACAAAATCAACATGGAAGCAAACATAAGACTTGTTATAGACAAAAATAATACATAATATAAGAAAAACATAGGAAGGGAGTGAGAAATGAGGCGGAGTGAGTGAAAAGTGAGGGGGAAGTGATTCGAGAAGTGAATAGGAGATGAGTTTTTCACATAGTCACAAGTCAATATATCGGTAACTTGTCTTTTGTTGCCTATACAGTATATCAGCTATATATATAGCCTATATGGCGTTAATTTATCGATAACCTAAACACTATTGAAATATGTAAAAAAAGTCAGTAAACTTGAACCACAAAATTAATTTTCACTAACTGCAAGCATCAATTACTCTTAAAAAAGATAGAAATAGAGAATATTTATAATTACTTGAAAAGCAAAAGAAATTACATAAACCATAATTATTGTTTCCCTTTCTAATTAAGTTAAAACATACTTTCCACCTTGTTCATAAACTATAAATTTTAAACGATGTGCCCATGGCATTACATTCCCGCAGCTGCAAAAGCAATGACTAAAGTGCTAAGTGGATGACTGTTATGACAACAAATTTATACTTCGTCATTTCTTGGGACATTTGAAAGTTCAGAATGGACAAAGGCAGTATATCTTTGTTGCTAAAGTTCGGAATTGACCTCTTGATGCAGCGGAAGGGAAAATCCGAGGTCGACCTTCACGTAATGGGCACCGGACACGCTTCGGTGCAGCAAAGGGGTTGTTGACTGTGCAACAAATGTTACCCAACGAGCGAAGGAACAAGGGAATGACTCGAATCACATGACCACGATGAAACAACACGCGGTCACTGATGTCGTGATGGACTCGGTATCGCCCCAATACGGACGACCACTGGTTGCTCTCTTTGCGATGCACAGTCGTGCAGTGTAAAGTTACGCAGAAACACGTGAAGCCAAGAAAAGGAGAACCTTGGAACAAAAGGGTTCGACCACCATGGATTTAAATAAAAAGACCAACCAACGATGCCCACAGATTGTGTTTTATTAACAGGGAATGAAATAGAAAAAAAAAACAATGACTGATAGAGCAATGATAGGGTATTCAGACTGATAGAATAAATCAAGCACTAGATGACAAAAGGAAACAGTAAAGGAGTCCGGTTGAATGCAAGAAATAAAAAAAAGAATATCCAAAAAGGTAAAACTCTGCTGAAAAGGAAAAAAAGACGGCTGCTGCAATTCTGAAATATTCTTCTCCCCCTCGCACGCAACCCTAGAGGGGTTTTTAAAGACTGCTACTGGACCCGGGTATCGGGTCCAGTATTGGACCCAGGTCTTGACCTGAATCATCTTCATGTTGTTGATGGATCGGGGTGCTGTCAATATGTAGACCGGATCCGATCCTGCTCTGCATCATTCTCCCCCGGTTGAGAAAAAGTCGGCTCCGACGACTGATCTCCTCCACAGTGAGCATATAGATCAGACACATCGAAGATAGGTGCTTCCATTTAAAATTGTGATATGCTCCTGACTCTGTAAACTTACCAATGATCACATCTCCAGCTTGCAAGTTGGCACCAATAAATGGGAATCCATCGTCATCAAGTCCGGCCACCTTACCATACCCACGGAGCGTTTTTTCAAAATCTACCGCCCCTTTTATTTTGCAACACTTCCCTGTCTCCTTCACAACGTCAACTTCAGATTTATAACTGCTGATATGCTCAGCCCTGAACATGTCACGCTGTAATGAAGCTTGATTCAATACCAAAGAGATTTCTTGAATGCCGCCAAGATGAACATTAACATCCACAATTGCATCCAGACCCGTACACTCGGGTCGGACAGAGGTACCCGAGCCCCCAGCAAGGCTCCATGGAACGCCAGGGCCCTGCAAGTCCGACCCACTCTGCGGCACAACCCCCATGGCGTGAGGCCACAATCCCAAACCTACAGCAGGACCCAGCGTGACGCTGGGTTCCTGCAGACCGGGTCCGGTCTGCGTTGCAGTCGCAGTGACCTGCTGCCACGGTTGGGGCACACCCGAGCGACAGGGTGTACCACTTTGATGGTTCGGTTGGAGGGTTCCCAGATCTGGACGAGCCACAGTCACCGCAGGTTCAAGATAGAGGGGGTTTACCGAATGGGGAACACTGTTGCGACGCGCATCCCTGTGCAGGGTTTCCACATCACCTTCTCGCCGCGCCGTGTGCTGGAGCATCTTCGGGGCTGGATCGAAGACGGTAGTATTAACGGGGTGGATCGTGCGCGCGCCTAACTGATTCAATGGCACTGCGTGCGCATCCACCTTGGATTCAAATGCACCCAACCGTGCTTCGACCCCATCCATGCACTTCGACAGACCGGCTACCTCCTTCTCTAGGCGTAGCATATCTTCTTGCATCTCCGTCACCATGTCGAGCATCCGCTTCATGATCTTCTCTCGTGCCTTTCCGTTCGTAGGACCGTTCCTCGCCCCTTGCGTCATGCTGTTGATGAAGGAGGAGGGGCTGGGCTCTGATACCATTTTGATGCAGTGGAAGGGAAAATCCGAGGTCGACCTTCACGTAATGGGCACCGGACACGCTTCGGTGCAGCAAAGGGGTTGTTGATTGTGCAACAAATGTTACCCAACGAGCGAAGGAACAAGGGAATGACTCGAATCACATGACCACGATGAAACAACACGCGGTCACTGATGTCGTGATGGACTCGGTATCGCCCCAATACGGACGACCACTGGTTGCTCTCTTTGCGACGCACAGTCGTGCAGTGTAAAGTTACGCAGAAACACGTGAAGCCAAGAAAAGGAGAACCTCAGAACAAAAGGGTTCGACCACCATGGATTTAAATAAAAAGACCAACCAACGATGCCCACAGATTGTGTTTTATTAACAGGGAATGAAACAGAAAAAAAAAAAACAATGACTGATAGAGCAATGATAGGGTATTCAGACTGATAGAATAAATCAAGCACTAGATGACAAAAGGAAACAGTAAAGGAGTCCGACTGAATGCAAGAAATAAAAAAAAAGAATATCCAAAAAGGTAAAACTCTGCTGAAAAGGAAAAAAAGACGGCTGCTGCAATTCTGAAATATTCTTCTCCCCCTCACACGCAACCCTAGAGGGGTTTTTTAAGACTGCTACTGGACCCGGGTATCGGGTCCAGTATTGGACCCGGGTCTTGACCCGAATCATCTTCATGTTGTTGATGGATCGGGGTGCTGTCAATATGTAGACTGGATCTGATCCTGCTCTGCATCACCTCTTTAATCATGTGTGGCCAAAGGGTAGATGAAATTAACAAAATATTGGGGTGACCTTTAAAAAATCTATAGTTAACAATTTTTACAAGTGGTAATGCAAAGTTGTAGGCTCTATAAAAAAGTTCCAAATGTCCCTGATGTTTAGAGAAAGGGGTTCCTGCTTGCATTAGGCTCTGATAATGCTTCAAGCATTTTCTCTTACGTGCATGAAGTCTACATGTCTCACCAAACAACAATTTTTTTTTATCTATTCCCTATGTGACAAGATGATGTTAGTTGTTTGTGAGTTTGTCTCTTGAAAGCACACACATTGCACATTGATGGTTGATCATGTTGCAAGTATTTTATCTGTTCTTATGAAATAATAAGTATGTATGATCTCCTTCAACCCTGACCCACAAATTCTTGATGAGCTGTTGGGGAGTAAGTTTTGGCCAGGAAATATGCTTGAGAGGGAAAAGAAGGAAAAAGGGAGACAAAAAAAGGAAAGGCCAACAGAAAGGGAAATGGAAGAATCATGAACTTTTAACCTTTGGCAATGGCCACTAAATCCCCTTGAAAAATCATTGTTGTTTTTTTCCTTGATCAATATATCATTTGGAAGTCTCAATTTTGATAAAAAAAAAGGTAATTATTGTGGTTTTATCGACAACATTTATCATGATACCTAGTTTTTTTCCTATTTTTTAGTAAACTTCTAGGTTTGTGACTGTGGCGATATATTGTGTTATATCGGCTGCCAATACTGTTACATTGGTTTTTCATCATAGAGGAAGTGACCTGATTCCCACAATTCCTGGAGATTCCCCCTCTTTGGGGTCACATTGCTCTTCTCACTTCGGAGGCATGCTTCCTACCCTATGGAGGCACTTCTAGTAACTATAGTCAAAACATACAAAATAGCTTCAAATTCGCAATTCTAGAATCATGACCACAAATACGACTTACATTATTCTAACCTTTTTCATCAACCGGAAAAGGTTGTTGTAGCAACCAAAAAATACATGAAGCCCCATCTCAATGTGGTTTCCACGCCTATCTACAAAAGAACCCACTTTTCCACCTATGAATGAACGTGATTCATAAATGTCAACCTGCAAAACAACAAAGTCATACCTTTTAGGTAAGTATATATCAAAAAGTATCATGGAGTAACAGTGAATTGAAGAACTAGGCATGCATTATACTCAGCATCAAGGTCATATGTTTCTTCTTTTAGCATGCAATGAAAGGAGCTAACCAATCAAAGGAACAAGATGTAATAACACAGTGCATTTTACACAGCTCTCTAGCAACCCCATAAAATGTTCATTATTTTGTACATTTTTATCAAACAAAAAGGACGCAAAAAAGTTAAGACGCTTTTTATATCTATATCAAAAAATTTAATGCTCCAAATAAGTTGTCCCTAGCTCCAAATAAGTTGTCCCTAGGCCATGCACATAAAGTTCTAAGATTCATTCACATTATTGAGTGCAGGACTATATAAACATGTTCTTGTTGTACAAATGCTATTCTGGTTATGTAACACTATGGCATGTTTTCAATGCCCTGTGATTCTTGGATCCTATGATTGTAAATCACAATCACCATACTTTCTCAAGGTTAATGGAACATAAAAGAGTACAAATTGTGATTGTGATTGCCAGCTGTGATTGTTTTTTCCTGTTTTTGCCTTGAGTCTTATGAAAGTTCACAAGGTTGACACAGAATAGTGTACATGTTTTGTATTGAGTGTTTGTATCTATGTTTCCTGATGAGGGTATATTTGACTTTCAAGTTAAAACCAATGTTGTAATTAGCGTATCGGAACCTGTAACGCATGAGCCCGAGATACGGGTGTATCATATCATATCGTATCATAAGATATGGGGGAAAAACCACTTAAATTATGCAAAAAAAAAACATGAAAAATCTAAAAATTTAAAAACAAAAATGTAAAATGTAGAACAAAAGAAAAAATAAATAAACAAGAATGAGTACAAGAATTAAAAGCAAGTAATTATACAAAAAAAACATAGTAGACTATTGACATGTCACACATTGATGCATAGTTGACAAACTCATGACTCGGTCTCGGATCGCCCAATCCTTGACTCCCGAGTCAGCGGGTTGACTCGGTGACTCAGACGAGTCAGGACTCTATATTCTATAGTGTAAGCACATGAATAAGACATGAAAATAACTAAACTTACAGCTAATATGTCAACACAAGTTACAAAAACATATAATTATGCATGATTATTAACTTTTTTCATTGAACAATATTAGATTCTTCATAACAAGTGACTTTATATAAGAGTTGTGTATTAAAATCATAAAATACACGATAAAAAAATTATAATCGGCATTAGGATCGATAACCTGAATCACTAACCCATCAGGGTTCCGATCCGAGTCGACTCGAGCAATTCCCGAGTTGACTCGTCGGGTTTGCCAATTGTGCATTGATGATAGTGATACTTGATAGAACATAGAAGCATAGTTTGCTACATGACTACAAAAGTCAAAATGCTCAAAAGTTTACTAAATAAACCCATAAAGTTAATAATATAGAAGTTCATTACAACTACATAGTTGACTACATGACTAAAAAAAGTGAAAAGACTTCAAAGTTTACTACAACTGTATAATGCACTACAACAAGACTCATCAATCATCTTCATTGTCAAACATTTCTCGTTCATAATCAGAAATGACATCTTGTTGTGGGGCTTGTACCTCCTGTAGTTCTTCATCTGAATAAGATTATGCATTGCATTATGCTAGCGCATGAAGGCCCCATGCACGTGCCAATTCTTATAATCATGTTTCTTGCCTTCTATATATATATCACCAAGATTGACAGATATTATAGAATGTGCATCATCTGGAGCTCGCACACATGGTCGCAGTGGAGCACCAGGTGCTCGAACAATGTGTTGTTTCATGTGATGTGCACCTCCATTAATCAATGCACGACAGAATTTGGATCTCAACACATTATGCCAATTGAAATCATTGAAAATCTCCATTATTAAATCTAATTATCACAAATGCAAATAATTAAAACTTAAATTAGAATATCACTATATATCAAAGTCAAAAGGTTTACAACTTTACATAACAAATTGGACCAAGAAAGGTCATACAAGGTTACAAACTAAAGATCCAATTAATATATATATATCAACTCAATAATTTTCTTTGTTTGTTGCAACGTAAGAATTCACTAGCTTTTGATGTTGATGGTTAATCTCATATATTTTTAAATTATGTAATCAGTTTTTTAGTTACTTTTATATGTTAATCTCATGTTTTTTAGAATAATCTCATATATTTTAACTTTTGTAGGTTAATCTCATATATTTTTCAGTTATTTCAGTTATGTAATCAGTTTCTTAGTATATTTTAACTTTTGTTGGTTAATCTCATATATTTTCCAGTTATGTAACCAATTTTTAGTTACTTTTATATGTTAATCTCACATTTTTTAGAATAATCTCATATATTTTAACTTTTGTAGGCTAATCTTATATATTTTCCAGTTATTTCAGTTATATAATCAGTTTCTTAGTGTATTTTAACTTTTTTTGGTTAATCTCATATATTTTCCAGTTATGTAATCAGTTTTTTAGTTACTTTTATATGTTAATCTCATATTTTTTAGAATAATCTCATATATTTTAACTTTTGTAGGTTAATCTCATATATTTTCCAGTTATTTCAGTTATGTAATCAGTTTCTTAGTATATTTTAACTTTTTTGGGTTAATCTCATATATTTTTCAGTTATATAATTAGTTTTTAGTTACTTTTATATGTTAATCTCATATTTTTTAGTACTTATTTGAGATTTTCGATTTCTTATTGGTTGTTATTTCATCAATAAAGCATTTCTTTATTTATTTGTATTTTTAGATATTTTTTTAAAGTTTTCAAAAAAAAATCAAGGCTTACGCTTTATGCCTCGCCTCAGTTTTTGGTGGAGCGCCTCGCTACGCCTCAACGCTTTTCACAACACTGGCCCTGTATGTCACAGGGATTCTCCAACTAGGTGTCGCACCCGTGTCCACCCGCACCCGATGCGGTCAACCTGACTCTGGGTGCAGTCAATGCACCCAGGGTCATTTATGTCCAACTTTTGGACTTTATATATATATTTTTTATATTTTTACCGCACCCTCGCACCCAGGATTTTTGAAAGTGCTGCACCCCCGCACCCGCACCCATGTGACATAGCATACGACACGATATATTGTAGAATTGGAAGGAGAACTGATACTATTTGAGGCATATATCATATTTGATACGATTATCATACTGATGTGATATATATTATATGATGCATGGGTGTATCGTACCATGTATTGTACGAGTCTAGCACTATTTTCTTTTTAACTTCTTCGGCGTCAGAAAAATAAAGGTCGACCACTTATGGGGGGCATTCTTTACCCTCCAAAGGTCATTTTGACCCCGCTTTTGCATGTTCTCCCTCCCCAAACTATTTTTAGACCAAATCCACTTTAAAAAATGCAGTTTTAGCTAGATTTGAGCCCTAGAAGTGTGCTTTGCCTCAAATATCGCTCATTTACATCTTACCTAACCCTCAAAACCAAACTCCAAAGCCCCTCTTACCCTCTATATAACGCCTCAAATTTTTAACCATAAAATTTAAGAGAAAACTTTTTTTAAAAAAAGCGAAAACAACATTTTTCTTTGGGTTAAACAGTCTTGGTGAATTACAGTACAATCAATTATCATAATTAAATTAAAATATGAACATTAAGATTTAATTTAGTTTTAATAATTTAAAATACATATCAGAATATTTTGATAACAATAATTATTTTTCCAAAATTATCCCCGAGAAAGAAAAAGACTGGCTCGCGACGCCGCCTAAGCATTCCACATCTGTTCCGCAGTTGAACATCATAATTTACGTAAAACCCCATAAAATGGGTCAGACTCGTGAAAGCCTGTTAGAAAATAATATATTTACATAATGTATGATATCAAAATACATTCAAACACAACCTCATATATCAATCATGTAACACATATTTTTTCACATGCATGAACATATATATAATGCATGAATATATACAATATGCATGAACTTACCATTTTAGTGTTGTGAGTCTCTAATGCAATAATAGCTTCTTATCTTTACTTATTGTTCTCTTACTTAAATGATGCATGCCATATTCTATCTATATGCAATTCAAAATCTTGTTTCGCTTGACCATATTTGTCTGTGGGTACAACACAAACTCTTTCAGATGAAGGTACGGCCCAGGTTTATATTTTCAAACAATTGTATCTTATTAACCTGCGTGATGCCCCAACTATGCATACTCTGGAGAAGGAATATAATTTTATAGAGAGAGTTTTCAACTCCTACAATCCCGATATATCAGATTTTCCTAATGAGTCTTACCTACCACACCGCGGACAAATCATGATAGTTCTCCAGGTTACTGGTCCTATGGATGGGGGACAAAAGCAACCTTCTGTGCTAAGCCAAATATCTCACAAAACCGCCAGTATCATGCTTACTCTTTCAATAAGCCTCAAGAGAATTAATTTTATTTTGATTTTTCTTTTAATTAATTTTCTTGTTAATCGTGTCAATGCAAATATGTAACCACATTTAGGGTTCAAATGCAATAATATTCATGGTACTCTATACATGCTTTTTATTAATTTCTACCATAAAATCAATACAATAATGCAATCATTATGCATTTACACAGTCAAGGTAGGTTAATCATTGATATTTATGCATGCTCAATTCAATAGATAAAGAAATGCATTCATTTAACATGCATATTAGTCCAATATCTCATTTAAGCATCAACAAACATGCTGCAAAAAGTAAAATACAACCCGGCATTAGCACATGTCATACTGTGTAGTTCAGATCCCTGTTAACCCAATTTTGGAAAACCCACCAAAAATCACAAGTACCAAATTTAACTCTCAAACTTTTACTAGGATCGTCCCATCATCTTAAGAACACAGTTCAAGAAACAGATTTGCAAAATTCGTTGTAATAAAATCAAGAAAATTCTATGACTGAACCCTGTTCAGAAAAAATATCAGGCATATCTTGTTGACTGCAGAAATTTAATCTGGTTTGAAAAATTTCTCATGATTCACAGAAAAATCTTTTGACAAAATCTTTTTTAAAGAATCTTTTTATGCATGTTACCTTTCACCCAGATTTTTCACAATTTATTTTGATCAGTTTTTATTAGTGTTTTAGAGCTTTCAAAATCTTTGGTCGAAACAATCCTACTGACAAGGCAGAAAATTTGTGCTCTGTTGCAATGGACGTTTCGACCTCCAAACTAAACCAAACACGACGAAACAAGATTCTAAATTCAAGCCCTAGATGTATTTTTATTTTTATTTTTATTTTTATTTTTATTTTTATTTTTATTTTTATTTTTATTTTTATTTTTATTTATTGACCTCATTTTTTATAGAGATATCAATTATTTTTCTAAGACATTTAAGGTTTGTTAGATGGCGCCGAAAATTTCTCCATCAAGGAGAAACTTTTGTTTTTGGTGGAACCAACACACGCCATCAAGCGTGTCAAAAATTCATCCACTTTTTCCGCTGTTTTGGGGGTGTTTATACTAAAAAAAATGGAGATAAAAATTAGCTATGTACCGAGAGACTTTTTATCAAGCCGCCCTTAAAACTCAAGGATACAAAGAAAAATACCACACAACCACATAAAATTAATACTTGTACATGGAAAAATACATCTGTAATAGAATCATGTACCAACCTCATGGCCTTGATCCAAAAGCTCCGCTGCAGTTGACATCCCAGCAAGCCCGGCTCCAATGACAGCTACTTTAAGCTTAGGTCCTCTGTAGCGTTCTGGCTCTGGCGGAAACAAACCTTTTGGAGCTGCCAAATAAATCATAAACCAAGATAAGCGTACAAATTCTGATTGTTCGCATCTTTAAATTTGAAAGAAATCTGCATAATGTCCAATTCATATCACGGTTGGCATTATCAATATTTGCAGTTCCTCAGAAGCATGAATTCCGACAATAATCGGTTTTCTACAAAAAGAAAAAAAGAAGAAGAAGAATAAATGCAATTTTGAGAAATAGAAAATATATAAACTAGCAAAAGACAGGGAGGAAAAGAAAAAGGCATCGGCGCTCGCTAAATTAATACATGCAAGGAATATCAAAAATTATCATCAATGATCAAGAAAACAATTTAATTTAAATTGTCTATTTCTAGAAACATGAAATTATTGTCAGTGTATGATGTTCTCAAAATATTGGGAACTTAGATTGAAAACGCCGATATTCTTAAAATTTTCCGATAAAAATAATCAAGACCAACTTGAACTTCCATGTCACGTAAAAACGAACAAACGAAGAAGCAAATTACACCATGCTATCGCCAAAAGCTTATCCCAATTCGAACTCCATACCGTCAAACAAAGAAATTCAAACGAGTCGCCAACCCCAAGTCACGCTCGCCCAAACAAAACGTAACAAGAAACTGAAAGAAGCACGACATGTCAAAAACCTAAGACAAGAGGCCGATACCATTGACGCCCATATCCGAGACTCTCGTATCCAACTCACACCGAACTCTCGACTTCCCTCCGCGGAGGCACCTCGCCCGAGACCCAAAGTTCTCACAGCAAAATCCGCTCCTCTTTGCGGTGAATGCCGTGGGAATCGACGCGCAAGCCATCGGAAACCTGAAGCGAGCAAATTCTCCACAAGAATCGAAACTACCGTTCCAGAACTCTCAGATTCTCCGCAAGAACACAATCTAGGGTCTATGAATCCGCAATTTTTTCCTTCAACGTCTTCCTTCAAACGGAGTGAAGAGAAGCCGGGATAAGCGGAGAACTCTGTGTGTGTGTGTGTGGGGGGGGGGGGGGAGGAGGATTTGTGATAGCTTTCGTCTCCACTGAGACGGGAAACTCCTCGGAAAAAAGAGCACGAAGATTCTCCTTTTCACCCTCTCCCCCAATGAAAAACTTCAGCGTGACACCCTTTTATATTTGTGCGTGGCGCCATCTTCTTCCAGCGTTGGAGCTCCCAATCTCTTGCGTAAAATTACCTTATTGCTCTCACTCATTTACCGAATTGTTGTTTCGTCATTTGATTCCAGGGATGGAAGCGGTCTGAATTTGTCTTGTTTCTAACGGATCCAATTCAGTGTGAGAACCTACTAGATCCGAATTATATGCATCAAATCCGGGTCCCCAGCTCGGCTCTAATGAATTATGGTGTCAGATTTTATTCGGGTTGGGATCAAAACTTCAATCCAATTTCATCAGGACTAGGCTTGGTTGGACATCAGACCCATTCATCCAACGGTTTTCTCGTTAAATGTTCCTAACAACACCATGTATTTTTTTTAAGTGATTTGAGCTATTTTTTAAATAAGCTCAATTATTTAATCAATCCCCAAATTCAATGTTATCGTTATTAGATATAAGAGGATCTTTCAGCAAATCGCTATTCTGTTTGCGGTGTTTTTCAATAAATTGCTATGTGGTTTGCGGTGTTTTTCAATAAATTGCTACGTGGTTTGAGGTGTTTGCCAGTAAATTGCTATGCGATTTTGAGGTGTTCGTCAACAAATGTCGTTATGGTAGGGATTCAGTTTCCAATGCAAGATTATCATATGGTGGATTGTTTTTTGTTTTCTCTATATGAAGATATTGTCTATCTTAAGCCATTGCTATTGTTGCTAATTTTTATATATCGTGTAATCAATAGTGAGTAAAAATAATCTAAGACAGAGTAACTATTTTTTCTCCTAGATATAGGTTAGATAACTGAACCACGTTAACATGTGCTTTTCATGTGTATTGTTACATTCTCTAACACAACCCAGATATTTTATAAGCAGTTCGGGTGGCATTTCTCTTCTACATGTCTATGGAGTTTTGAAAAATTCAAACATCTCTAAGAAGAGATATATATAAAGGTAAAAATTTATCGAACGAACCACACTCCTTCATATACGTTAGGAGTTCATTGATGAAAAGGGGTCGGAGAAAGCTTCAACCCAATTCCTACCGTGATGGATATAAGCGCAATCGAAATTCATGGAGAGTTATACATTTGTGTATTGATAAGACCGTTCATTGTTTCTTGAAGCTCGATCTCTCCCCCGGATGAACCATATAGCCAAGAGAAACCATAAACCAAAATAGAGAGTCCGTTTGTAATGTTAAAACAAAAAATCTAATTTTTTTTTCCAAAAATTGATATAGAAAAGCAAAAAGCATGGTTACTCTCTCTCTCTCCAATGACCAACTAGGCTACAACTGAAAGATGATTCACGATCTACAGGAAAACTGATCGCTCGTTCTTTCAATGTGGATGGGTGCAGTGGAGGAGCTACATTGAGGCCAGGCTTGGAAAATTCTCTTAAAAAGGGAAAGTTAGGGTGGGGAGTGCCCATCTTTAACCCTGTAAAAGTAGGGTCAATGCCCACCCAATGAAGGATTTGTTAGGTGTAAGAAGGATGATAGAGAGAATTCAAAGGAGAAACTGGGCTGTTTTGAAAGAGGTGGTCTTGATGAGGTGGAATAGTCCCACATTGCTTGTGCTTGAGTTTTCTGTGGGGTTTATAAGCCACTTGAGAACTCATACACTTGTTCTTGAGAACAATAGAGTGGGATGACCACCACACACACGCGCGCGCGCGCCCGCCCGCCGTGCCGAGCCGAGCCGGGCCGGGCCGGGCCGGGCCGGGCCGGGCTCGGGTTCGGGTAATTGGCCCTTTAGGGCCATATCCAATCAAGACAAGTATCTTTTTACCCAAAGTTTCTTTGGATTTGGATTCGGTAACGGGTTATGGGAATGAATAACGGGTTTTCGTGCCCGTTATGACGCTTCGGATTCCATAACGGGTCTCGATCTTTCGAAGACCGTTAACGGATCACGTCCCCTCGGATTCCGTAACGGGTCTCGATCTTTCGAAGACCGTTAACGGATCACGTCCCCTCGGATTCCGTAACGGGCTCCTTCCACGTTTCATAACCGTTCGTGGGTTATAAAAGCGTGGTCAGGGGTGGGGTTACGGGGGGACTGAGACAGACGAATTCTGAAGAAGAGCTCTGCGTTTTTCCCATCTCTCCTGTTACTCTCTCTTTCTCTTTCCTGTGAGTTATCCCGAAAGGGGTTGTTCTGCAACTTTGGTTCGAAGAGGCTGTTTTCGAAGGACGATCCGTCGGAGTGCACCGTTCGGTTCGTCGTGGCTATTGTATCCTGGGGGAAGGACGCCGGACCCTGATCTGCACAGTATGTGGGGGCGAATCTTCTCTAAGGGGAGTACTTTCGTACGCCTTAGCCTGCTGCATATTCTAAACATGTGCATGTTGTTTTCTTTATGTTCTGTGCCTGTGTTTGTTTATATGCTTACGTCTGGATTTTGGTCTGATGCGGAAAATGCCATGCTTGCTCCCTGTTACTGTTTCGGTCGTCTGTTAATCATGTTATTTACACTGTTGTATTTCTTGATTTATTTAGTGTTTTATATCATGATGACGATTGTGAAACTGTGTGATCCGAAACATGTCGTCTTCTTCTGCGTTTGTACCAAAAGTAGACATGTCCGGTATGCCAGAAAAGTTTGCCGGACAGAACTTCAAGCGTTGGCAGCAACGCATGAAGATCTGGTTCACTACGATAGGGCTGTTGAATGTTCTGGAAGTCGACTGCCCTTCGGTGTCTGATACGAACCCTGACTCTGCTGCAGTCACTGCGGCTGTAGAGTGGAAAGAAAAGGACAGTATATGCCGTGGTTGCATATTGTTGGCTCTGTCCAACACATTGTTCGATGTGTACTGTTCTTCGTCTACCACTGCTAAGGGCTTGTGGGATCAACTTGACAAGAAGTACAATACCGAAGACCAAGGTCTTGAAAAATACTTTATTGCCAAGTTTCTGAAATATCAGATGGTAGAAGGCAAGTCGGTCACTAAGCAGGCACACGAGTTTCTGCTACTGCTCCATAGTTTGGCTGAGGCTGAAATGAAACTTCCTGAGAAGTTTTAGGTTATGACCATCGTAGAGAAATTTCCTAAGTCTTGGGTAGACTTCGGTATGTCTCTCAAGCACCGTAGAGGAAAAATTTCTCTAGATGATCTTATGGTAGCCATTGCCATTGAAGAAGAGCATAGGAGCCAGAAACAGATCGTAATGCCAACTGAACCGCCTAAGGTGAACATAATGACCGGAGCTTTTAAGGGCAAAGGACAAAAATCGAAATCTGCAATGAAAAACCAGTTTAAACCTAAGGCCAAAATCCAGAAAAAGGCAAAGAACAAACCTTGCTGGAACTGTGGGCAGGTTGGGCACTGGGCTAAGGAATGTCCTTCCAAGAAAGCCAAAGCTCATGGGACCACAGAAGGAACGCCTCAAGTCAACATGGTGACTGAGGTCGTTGGGACCAGTACTGGGTATGTTTCTATTAACCCACAAATCTATCACGTTTATGAGCCAACTGAGTGGCTGGTTGACACTGGGGCTAATGTGCACGTCTGTGCTGATAAGTCTGTCTTTGTCTCATACCAGGCTGCTGCAGGCAGATCCGTGACTATGGGCAATTCAACGGCTGCAAAGGTGTTAGGAATTGGACGCGTGGATCTGAAGTTTCCTTCAGAACGAGTTCTATCTTTACACAGAGTGCATCATGTGCCTGTAGTTAGAAGGAACATTCTTAGTGGTTCATGTCTTGTTAGAGAGGGTTATGAATTTAACTTTAAATGTAATAAAGTTGTTATTTTACATTCTGGAACTTTTATTGGCAAGGGGTATTTAGATGATGGTTTATTCAAACTTCGTGTTGAACATGTTTGCAGTGATAAATTAGAAAATGATGTTTCTTTTTATTCATTGTCTAATGTTGCTTATAACATAGAATCATCTGATTTATGGCATAACAGATTAGGTCATGTGAATTTCAATTCTGTGAAACGCATGATGAACTTGAAAATGATTCCTGAGCATTCCATTGATAAAACTAAAAAATGTGAAATTTGTGTGCAAGCAAAACAATGTAGGAAACCATTCCATACGATTGTGAGAGATTCTAAAATATTGGATCTGGTGCATACAGATATCTGTGAGTTTAATGGAGTGTTAACTAGAAATCATAAAAAGTATTTTATCACTTTTATAGATGATTGCACTAAATACTGTTACGTGTATCTGCTAAAATCAAAAGATAAAGCTTTTGATAAGTTTCTTAACTTTAAGAATGAAGCAGAAACACAAACTGGTAGAAAACTTAAAAGATTGAGGTCTGATAGAGGAGGAGAATATACTTCTAATAAACTCGATGAATATTGCAAATCTGTTGGAATAGTTCATGAGTTTACTGCTCCATATTCTCCTTAATCCAATGGGATTGCAGAAAGAAAGAATAGAACCCTAACTGACATGATAAATACTCTACTTGGGAGTTCTGGATTACCTACCTATATGTGGGGGGATGCTCTGAATACGGCTTGCCATATTCTGAATAGAGTACCTCAGAAGCATAAGGATAGTAGCCCTTTCGAACTCTGGAGAAATAGGAAAGCTAACTTAAAATACCTTAAAGTGTGGGGGTGCCTTGCTAAGGTACTTGTCCCAGAGCACAATAGGAAGAAGCTGGGTCCTAAAACAGTAGATGTTGTCTTTTTGGGTTATGTAGAGAACAACTATGCCTACAAGTTCTTAGTAATTAAGTCTGAGATATCTGGCATAGATGTTAACTCTATTGTAGAGCTTCGAGAAGCTACATTCTTTGAGGATGTATTTCCTATGAAAGTTGGTGTACCGCAGAATCTGTCTTCTGTAGATATACCTTCAACTTCTGGTTCCATTCCCGAACATGTGGAAAGGATGACAGATGTGGGGGTAGAACCATCTTGTTCCCATCCTAGACCCGATGAGTCTGAGGAAGTGGTAGAACCTAGAAGGAGCAAGAGACCAAGGATTACCAAGGATTTGGGAAGTGACTTTATCACTTACCTTATCGAAGATGATCCTCCCACTTTCCGAGATGCAATGGCTTCACCTAAAGCAAAGCATTGGAAAGATGCCATCAAGAGTGAAATGGATTCCATTATCTCTAATGGTACTTGGGAACTGGTTGACCTCCCTCGTGGTAGTTCCACAATTGGGTGCAAATGGATCTTTAAGAAGAAGTTGAAACCAGATGGATCCATTGACAAGTACAAGGCGAGACTGGTTGCCAAGGGGTTCAAACAAAAGGAGGGAATAGACTATTTCGATACCTATTCTCCGGTTACCCGGATGACCACTATTAGAGTGCTTATTGCACTGGCTTCCATTTATGATCTCTCGGTCCATCAAATGGACGTGAAGACCACTTTCTTGCATGGCGATCTTGAAGAAGAGATCTATATGGATCAACCTGAGGGTTATGTGGCTCCTGGTAATGAAGATAAAGTTTGTAGACTTGTTAAGTCATTATATGGACTAAAACACGCCCCTAAACAATGGCATGAGAAGTTTGATAATATTATATTATCATTTGGCTTTGTTGTCAATGAATCTGATAAGTGTGTTTATTGTAAAGTCAAAAGTGATGGTTGTATTATTTTATGCCTGTATGTAGATGATATTCTATTGTTTGGTTCCAATATGGGAATTGTTAATGAGACAAAGTCGTTTCTTAGTAGTAAGTTTGATATGAAGGATATGGGTGTTGCAAGCGTGATCTTAGGCTTAAAGCTGACTCGTTCAGCTGAAGGGTTAACCATTTCACAATCTCACTTTGTCGAGAAAGTACTTATGAAATTTGGATATAACCAAGGGAGATCTGTAGCAACTCCATATGACCCTTCTATCCCTCTTCATAAGAATACGACTGGTGTTCCTGTGTCTCAATTGAGGTATTCTCAGATTATTGGAAGTTTGATGTATCTTGCAAATTGCACGAGACCGGATATTTCGTTCTCCGTGACAAAATTAAGTAGATACACAAGTTGTCCAAATCACACTCATTGGAAGGCATTGGACAGGGTACTTAGATACCTGAAAGGAACTATTTCCTTGAGTTTGCATTACAAGAGATTCCCTGCAGTTCTTGAGGGATATAGTGATGCAAGCTGGATAGCCATGAACTCTGGCAGTTATGGCGTGACAGGGTATGTATTTACCTTGGGTGGCGGCGCAGTCGCCTGGAGATCAGTAAAGCAGACCATCTTGTCTCGGTCTACTTTTGAGGCTGAACTCTGTGCTTTAGATGTCACTGGATTGGAAGCTGAATGGTTAAAGGGACTTCTTGAAGAACTTCCTTTAATGTGCAAGCCAATTCCTGCGATATCTGTGCATTGTGACAATATGGCCACAATTGCAAAGATTAAAAGCACAAAATATAACCAAAAGCAGAGGAGACACATCCAAGTCAGAATAAAATCTGTAAGGGAACTGGTGTCTCAGTTAGTGGTTGCTGTGGACTATGTTGGATCCAAAGAGAACACAGCTGATCCATTAACGAAAGGGCTAGATAAGTCTTTAGTCCTAAAATCCAGAGAGGGGATGGGACTGAAACCCATCAGTAGTTCATCTACAGTAGCAACCCAACCTATCTGAGTGGAGATCCCACAAAGTAGGTTCAATGTGGTAATAACAAGCTGTAGGGTGAACTGGATAGCACTTTATTAAATATGATACTTTGTATCTGTGTCTGTTCCCCTGTTTACTCTGGAAAGGTGATGTAGCTGCAAGTTAAGGAAGAGTTAAAACTCTGAATGGGTTCAAATCTTTCAAGGCGAGATGTTAGCAGTGCATCTTTGGAGAAGCCCACCTATGTGAGTGTGACTGTGCGGCCGCATTTCAAGGAATTGGGTTATTCCTGAAGTCACTCATGAAACAGGATTCGGGCGCATGGCCATTAACGCGCCGCCCCTAAAGATTACAACCAGAACCTTTATCGTGTTGTTGCTAATGGACACTCCTACACCAAAGGTTCAAGTTCAAGACTTCAGTTCACTTCGTTCCTGTGGGGGTAAAGTTAGTCAACTAAGGTAGTGGTTCAAACCGGAAGGTACCATTGCTGAAAGCATGATATGTCCTGTTGCAGATTGTCTCATCTTGCATCTTGGTTTCCTCCCATTTCATTCTTTGAATTTGTGGGGGAATGTTAGGTGTAAGAAGGATGATAGAGAGAATTCAAAGGAGAAACTGGGCTGTTTTGAAAGAGGTGGTCTTGATGAGGTGGAATAGTCCCACATTGCTTGTGCTTGAGTTTTCTGTGGGGTTTATAAGCCACTTGAGAACTCATACACTTGTTCTTGAGAACAATAGAGTGGGATGACCACCACACACACGCGCGCGCGCGCGCCCGCCCGCCGTGCCGAGCCGAGCCGGGCCGGGCCGGGCTCGGGTTCGGGTAATTGGCCCTTTAGGGCCATATCCAATCAAGACAAGTATCTTTTTACCCAAAGTTTCTTTGGATTTGGATTCGGTAACGGGTTATGGGAATGAATAACGGGTTTTCGTGCCCGTTATGACGCTTCGGATTCCGTAACGGGTCTCGATCTTTCGAAGACCGTTAACGGATCACGTCCCCTCGGATTCCGTAACGGGCTCCTTCCACGTTTCATAACCGTTCGTGGGTTATAAAAGCGTGGTCAGGGGTGGGGTTACGGGGGGACTGAGACAGACGAATTCTGAAGAAGAGCTCTGTGTTTTTCCCATCTCTCCTGTTACTCTCTCTTTCTCTTTCCTGTGAGTTATCCCGAAAGGGGTTGTTCTGCAACTTTGGTTCGAAGAGGCTGTTTTCGAAGGACGATCCGTCGGAGTGCACCGTTCGGTTCGTCGTGGCTATTGTATCCTGGGGGAAGGACGCCGGACCCTGATCTGCACAGTATGTGGGGGCGAATCTTCTCTAAGGGGAGTACTTTCGTACGCCTTAGCCTGCTGCATATTCTAAACATGTGCATGTTGTTTTCTTTATGTTCTGTGCATGTGTTTGTTTATATGCTTACGTCTGGATTTTGGTTTGATGCGGAAAATGCCATGCTTGCTCCCTGTTACTGTTTCGGTCGTCTGTTAATCATGTTATTTACACTGTTGTATTTCTTGATTTATTTCGTGTTTTATATCATGATGACGATTGTGAAACTGTGTGATCCGAAATATGATCCAACAGGATTGGGTCAGGTTGGTTCTCCACCCTAACTGAGTTCTTTTTTCACCAGGTTAACGAATTGAATTTTTTTTTTGAAATTTTTTCAAGCAAACAAGAAAGGAGAAGACCATCGTAAGAGAGATTGCAAGAGACTACAAACAGGGGCTCCGCGTGGTTGGTTAGAGCTATCAATACACGTCTCCTTGTGGTGGGAAGTTGCTGGTTCCAAAGCCAGTGGTACGTTGAATAATAACTGGTGGTCCCTAACCTCAGTTTGCCTTTAAAAAACAAAAAAGAGATTGCAAGAGACTGTACTCTCTTAGTTTTGACGAGTGGGATTGGAAAGCATAGTGACAAATGTTTTTATCGACAATTTCTCATTTTTAAAAACTCATGAGAAATAAAAAAAAAATCATAAATCTCGTGTTTTTTTTTTGGCAAAATCTCGGCAATAAAAAAATCAATTAAAAAATATAAAAAATATTTTTATAAGAAAATATGAATAAAAATATTTTTATAAGAAAATATTAATAAAATTATTTAAAAATAAAAATACATGATTTTTTTGTAATAAATAGCCATTTAAAACATAAATATCGCGTTAAGTACCGGTATTTATGTTTTTTTTATAAATCTCGCAATATTTTGAAAATCTCATGAGAAATTGCCATTTTAAACTTTCAGGCAATTTCTTGCAATATTATCGCAAAATTTTCATAAATCTCGTTATATTTGTCGTTGGAAAGTCAGCTGATAATTCACTCCTTTTTAAAAGGGGAACGGACAAGCAGATGACTTCGTGGTTCATACTTCCGAAAAAGTCTGCAGTTGATAGATCCGGGCCATAGCATGACCACCTTGAAGGAAGACACTAGGCATGCAAGTGAATCGGTTTAAATCATATATACAATCCGAATTTGACACGGTCTTTTAGGATTTGGGGCTTATAGTAAGATCCAAATGTAGATTTGGATCGCATTTGGGCTTATATGATCAACTTTAATTTAGATTTGTATTGGGATTAGCATTGTATAATGGATTTACATTTCGGACCAGATCAAATCCTGTTCGTTTGTACTTTTACATGTAAAAACCTTATTATTAGCCCTTTTCTTGTCAAATCCTGTGTAACCATGTTAAGGCCATATCCATATTCGACTTTGTTATACCATATCTAGTTCAGATTCAGATCTAATGCACAATGTTCTGATCTGGACCAAGGAATGACATGGTCATCCTGCTAAAAGAACTTTATGTCATATACGTGACATGATTGGCATAAACTTTGGATCTAGTGTCAAGTCCCGATCCAAAAAATAAACTGAGCCTTGTAGCAGGATGCAAAGGGGTTGGACTTGTTCATTTCATAGTTTCTACCTACTTAAAAGCAGGTTGATCTGGTCTCGCTGTCAATATCTGACAAAAATATGCAAGTTAGTGCCTAATTTGATTCTAACAGACTAAATCCAAAATGGTGCAGATCCAACTCGAAGCAGACAAGCATGGGTTGGATCAAGGGTTTGAACCATGATGCTCGTAGCATATGCATGGTCTGCTTCCTACCTGTTGGATCTAGTGCATATTTATTGACTAGGTCCCAAAGCAACCTTGACCCGGTTCAAAAATGTGACCAATAATAGAAATGTTTTACATTGCTAAGTGGGAGGTACTTAGCATGAAATGTACGCCCTCTACCCAGGGAGTGACATTTTTCTTATATTTGGATAAATGAGGTGCGTTCAATTTGGTTTTCAGAATTCAAATTGTGGAAGCTTGTTTCAATTAGCATGTCTATGAATGGTGTTTGTTATTATTTAGGGTTTAACATAAAGTTATAGTTTTTAGGGTTTTTTTGTGTTTTTTGTTTTGATTACCTTTAGGCATAAATTCATGACCGTGAACATAGAATGTTTGGTTTTAGTAGAATATTAAGGGTTTTTTTTATCAATTAGCATAAATGCATAACTTATGATTTTTGTGAGAATTAGGGTTTGGATTTGGTTTTAATAAATTGGCATGGACGTTTAGTTATGGTTTAAGGTTTTTGTGTATGTGTTTTTAATTAACATTAAGCATGAATTCACGAATAATAAATGCTTGATTTTGGTTAAAATATAAAGAATTATTCCATTAACATAAACGAGATCCATGATTTTTATCAATTGCTTTTTTTATCAAAATGAATCAACTATGAATCGTTTTCAAATATGAAAAATTGACATTGTCAATTGTAAAAGGTATGCTTTAGAATAACTATTTAACTTTTTTAACATATTATTAATATATTTATTATTCATTATTTCTGTATTGTACATTTGTGCCCACCCTAATTTAAAATCCTCGCTTTGCTCCTGCTCCTGGTTAGGTGATCAAACTTCTAGTACTTTACAAATTACTCGAGGCACATACAACATAAAAAATTGATATTGCTTGCCATGCTATTTGTGCAAGATACAAGACACAAAAATCGCCTTCATGTCGCGGCTTTTTGTGTAAAACACAAACCAGAAAAAATCACTGCAATTCGACAATTTATATGTTTTGTGTGGCCCCGAGTATTTTATCAAGTTCTTGATGTAAATCAAGAGTCAGCGATTTACGAGAAAACTATCAACTATGATTACATCTACTATAGATCTAAGAAAAGCTTGAAAAAGTAGAAAATAACTGAAAAACAATAACTCAATTCAATGTTATCAAATCAAGTTTGAATTCTATATAGGGCTCTAGTCATTTTATAGAGGAGGTCTCTCAAAGCCTAATTAAAGTAGATTACATAATTTGATAAACTCCTAAAAAGATAAAAATTTATTTAAATTAAGATATGGATCAAGCATAAGGATCCAATATCTATTACAAAATGACCTCAATATGAAAAATTATTTAAATAATAAAAATACTTAAAACATCAAAATGGATCCAAACAAATCCTTGTAGACCTGGGTCTTCTGCTCTTCTCCTGCATTATTTCCCTTGAGTTGGAAAAGACTTGCCCTTAAGTTTAGATCTTGCTTGTGCTTTTTTCAATCACGTTCTACCTTGTGGGTTATGAGCTCACAATACGAAATTGGATATGTTTACCATACCACAAACTAAGTTGATCGAGCTGGATCTACTTCAATATGTATCTTAAACCCTAGAACATTCCCCCTTACCAACCAAAGTTGTAACGCCCCAAGATTTTTAACTAGAAAAAAACGCAAAATTTAAAAACTTTCTTTTCGAATCATTAGCGAAAACTTTGATAACTTTTTGGTCAAAACCTTAGGCAGGTTACATAACAATCAATCACGATAATACTGAATTTAAGGTGGACATCCAAAAACTGAGTTCTCACACTTTTTATCAAACGGGTGTAGTATATGCATATAAACTCATTTAGTTATGCCTAGAGAGCCCTTATTAGACCCCTAATAACTACTGAGTCTGGTGGGGTATAGTTTCTCATACAGAACCAATCCAGTTGGATTGGTTTTGCATCAAGCATCCCGTGTCCAACCAAATCTGGATCAAATAAGGCTATAACAACCAACTTTGGGTTTAAATATACCTAGATTTGAACCAAATATAACCTATTTACCTCCCTAAACAGAACAATTGGATTAACTACTCACACCCACATGGTTAAACAATTTTACACATACACACCTATATTTACAGATTGATGAACACACAAATTTACAGATTCATGGACACACATGGATTTTCAGATTTATGAGCGCATAGATTTCCAGATTCATGAACACACATAGATTTTTAGATTCATAAACAAATGGATTTACATATTCACAAACACATGGATTTTCATATTCATGAACATATATGGATTTACAGATTCATGAACACATGAATTTACATATTCATGAATACACATGGATTTAAGATTCATGAACACATAGATTTACAAATTTATAAACACATATGAATTTACAAATTCCTGTAACATCAGCCCTTTCATCATACTTAGTGGTTTTATGCACATTAATATGCATTTGTGGATTAGATGCATCTTGGAACCATGCACACCCACACATGTTAGAGTGTACATGAGTTGAAGTTGGAACAAGAAAATCAAACATGTTAAGCAAGGACCACCCTCTTCAACGTTGGATTAGCTCTTTCAAAATGTTGGTCTGGTTTTCTCTTTTGGCTGATCAACTCCTTCCAACCAACTGTTGTTGCACCAATGGATCAACTGCACCTCAGCCTTTAATGGAGTCACTTTTCCAATAGGCATGAGGAAGAAAGGAGAAAAGAGAAAGGTGGGGAAAAGAAAGAAAGAAAAATGACAGAATAGAGAGGGTGTGTGAGGGGTTATATATATATATATATATTTTATTTTTATAATATGTTGACAATGAATCAATTTGGTTTTATGCCTGAAAGATCAACTATGAAAGCTATACATCTTCTTAGACAACTTATTGAGAGATATAGAGAGAGGAACAAAGATTTGCATATGGTTTTTATTGATTTGGAAAAGGCATACGGTAGAGTACCTAGGAATGTTCTCTAGTGGACAATGATGAAGAAAGGTGTTTCTCTCAAGTACATTAGTATAATTAAAATATATACGAAGGAGTAGTAACCAATGTCCGCACTTGTGGAGGGGTGACAACCAATTTTCCTATAATGGTTGGGTTACATCAAGGATCTGCATTAAGCCCTTTCCTATTTGTTATAGTGATGGATGAGCTTACGAGATCAATTAAAGAAAATGTGCCATGATGTTTGTTGTTTGCTGATGATATTATTTTGATTGATGAGTCTAGAGCTGGGGTTAATGCTAGGTTAGAATTATGGAGACAGACATTGGAAGCAAGAGGTTTTAAGTTGAGTAAGAGTAAGACAGAATATATAGAATGTCGGTTTAGTAAGCAACAAAGTAGTGATGGGAGTCTAGTGAAGCTTGGTGAGCAAGAAATACCGGTGGATGACTGTTTCAAATATTCGGGATCTATCATTCAAAAGTATGGAGAAATTGATGGAGATGTAAATCATAAGATAAAGGTTGGGTGGATGAAATGGAAAAGTGCAACTGGAGTGTTGTGCGATTGTAGAATGCCATTGCGATTGAAGAAAAAGTTTTATAGGATGACAATTAGGCCTGCTTTACCATATGGTACAAAATGTTGGGCTGCCAAGAGACATCATATTCAAAAAATGAGTGTAGCTGAGATGCGTATGCTTAGATGGATGTGTGGAAATACAATAAAAGATAAGATTCGAAATGAATAGATACGTAAGAAGGTAGGCATTGCATCCATTGAAAATAAGATGAGAGAGAATAGTTTATGGTGGTTTGGATATATTCGGCGAAGGCCTAATGATGCTCCAGTTAGAAGGATGGAGAAATGGGAAAATATATTAGTTAAAAGAGGTCGGAGGAGGCCTAAAAAGACTTGGATGAAGATGATAGGAAAGGATATGAATGCTTTGAACCTCACCGAGAACATGGCATTGGATAGAAATGATTGGAGGAGAAGGATTCATGTGGAAGACCCAGAATGATTTTCTTTGTTGGTTCATATCGCCGGCCCCAATTGTTTTGGGATGAAGGCGTAGTTGTTGTTGACTATGAGCTATGGAGAGATAGAGAAATCCCTGCGGGAGCAAGAGAGATCTTTCCTTTATGAAAAAAATCATGATTACCATATGTTGTAGGATTCATAACCCTCATGTGAAAGATAGAAATCCATCCGATGAAATATAAACTCTTGTAAGCTTAAAAAAAAAAAGTATTTGTTTCTTGAGTAGGAAATTAACATTCCTTTTTGTTTGGATACATAAGAGATGTCGGCGAAGGAGATTAGAATGGGATGTTTTCGCTTTAAAAGAGGTTTCCTTAAAAGCGAACTCCTCCTTAAAAGGGGGAAACTCCTCTTATTTTTTTTATAAAAGGACGTAACCCCCTCTCTCTCTCCCTCAAAGCACGACTTTGATAGAGAGGTCAACAACACAGAGAGACTAACAAGTGAGAGATGAGAGGGTTGTGATAGAGAGAGAGAGAGCGAAGCAGATTATATGCCCCCCCCCCCCCCCAAGACGCACAATAGCAAACATTTTGTCTTCGGGGGTCTGAATGAGCGCCATGTATATAAGCACGTGGGGCTCGTATCCCGTGTGTGTTGGCATCACTTAGCATGGGAGTCTGATGTGGTTGCAAAGACTTAAGTACCCTTTTCTCACCATGAAACGATGGTTCAAGAAAAGGACAAAAATGTCCTCTATTTAGAAAAGTGAAACAACGGTTCAGGATTCTCCATCTAGAAAAGTGAAACACCGATTCCAAAAAATGACAAAAATATCCTCCATACAGAAAAGGGAGGATGATGTTAACTCTTTAAAGTCCAAACATTTCATTTTTGTCATAAGCCGTAAATGTTTACACCATCTGTTGTAACAGAAGCTCCTTGTGATGATACACCCTTTATCGTCGTCTGCTGCCACTGGAGCATCCTTTGTTGTCGTCTGCTGCCGCTGGAGCAC